>NW_004949125.1:4829025-4830760 GCF_000317375.1 Microtus ochrogaster | reverse complement strand
GAACTTGCTATGTAGACCAGGCTGGCCTCAAACTCACAGATTCACCTGCCTCTGCCTCCCAAGTGTTGTGGGGTAGAGACAGGAGGATCATGAGTTTGCGACTGGGCAGGGAAACAGTGAGTTTAAGGCCAGTCTGGGTTATGTAGCAAGACTGTCTCAAACACAACAAAACACTGTATCTGGCGTAAACACCAGGCACCTCTGCATCGCTGACCCATTTGTCCTTGGCGTGCATCATTTTGCAGTGGAGAGTCAATCAATTCTTGATTAATTTCACGAGTTAAAGAAACCTGAGCCAGGAAGATAGCTCAGCACAAAATAAATGTGATGAAAATATTTTTTTTTAAGGCCACAGGCTCGATGTAGTAGTACACACCTGAAACGCCAACACTTTGGAGGCAGAGGCAAGTGCACGTCTGTGTGTTCAAGTCAGCCTGGTCTGCAGAGCGAGACCCTGAATAAGCCAAAGTCCTTGTGTGATCAGAGAACTTGTTTCTGTGAGCTGTGTTCTTTCCTGCCTCTGCCTTCAAGGGACATGACCTCAGAAATATGAGCCCATAGCTGCATTACAGTGCGTTTGAACGTGAGCCCAATTCTTACCAGAAGCACACTTCTCAAAGGGCAGAGCATAGTAGTGTGGCAAGAAATGACTGAGCTATAGGGGTGGTACCCCAGAGACCGGAGTCTGGAGAAAATTTAAGGGCAACACTCAAGTTCTTTGAGTGGTTCCCAGTGAAGAAGCCAGCCAATCAGGTTTGGGACAGAAAAGGCTGAGTCTGTGGGGCTGACTCACGTGGCTCCTGAGATGATAGAGTCCTTCCTGAAGATAGAGCCCCCCACTGCTCTGTTGGAAGATCCCAGGGAGGTGTTTGTATGTGGGAGACTCCGAAAGCTGCTAGAAAAGACTATGGAAGTCCCAGCTGGGTTTACTAAGGGTGGGGTGACTATTGGCAGGATGATTTCCCTCAGCTGGCAGGCTTTCAAAATATCTGTCTATTGTGTTCATAAATTATTAAAGCACCCCAGAAATCTCAGAGTGCATTGCATCTGAAGTTGTAGTATGTAGCCCAAACATACAAGAGCAGCCTTGGTTCTAAGCTGTCCTTTTTCACTGTTGGCTGAGACACCCCTGAGCAAGTCCCTTCTTCCTGCGTTTCTTTCCCACTGAGCCACAACCTCAGCCCCTCTCTGGGGGATTCTAGGCCATGTGTGTGGAAGTTAGGGACATTGGCTGTCCTCCTCTTTTACTCTCTGCCTTATTTCCTTGAGTCAGAGTCTAAGCTGGTGGCCAACAAGTCCCACCGATCCCTCCTGTCTCCACTGCTCATGACACCAGCATTACAGACCTGCGCAACCATGTGTAAGTGCAGAGATCTGAACCTAGACCACCAGCCTTGCAATAAGCCTCTTACCTGCTCCCTCTTCTTTAATTTTTCATTTCGAGACAGGATCTTGCTAAGTTACTCAGTGGTCTTTGAACTCATGACACTTCTGCCTTCTTTCTGGGATTAGATGGCAGCACTCATTTAATCCCAGTGCTTAATTGAGGCAGGAAGATTGTAAATTCAAGACCTGCCTAGGCAAGTTAGTGAGGTGTGACTCAGTGGTAGAGTACCTGCCTAGAATCCCCCAGTGGGGGACTGGGGTGTGGCTCAGTGGTAGAGCACCTGCCTAGAATCCCCCAGTGGGGGGCTGGGGTGTGGCTCAGTGGTAGAGCACCTGCCTAGAATCCCCC
>NW_004949125.1:4819818-4828545 GCF_000317375.1 Microtus ochrogaster | reverse complement strand
GAGGCCAGCCTGGTCTACAGAACAAGTTCCAGGATAGCCAGGACTACACAGAGAAACACTGTCTTAGAGAATTAATGGTTTGAAACCCGCCATTGATGTACTATGAAAGGATGGCTTCAATGCTGCAACCCCTTTCACTAAAAGACAGTGAAAATCATAGTACAATTGTTTTCACATTGAAGATGCCCCAGAACCCCAAGGTCTGGTGTGGTGGCGCACACCTTTGTTCCCAGCACTTAGGAGGCAGAGACAGGTGGATCTCTGTGTGTGTTCTAAACCAACTTGGTCTACATAGCAAGTTCAGTCAGTCAGTGTTATGTAGTGAGACTCTGTCTTAAAACAAAACAAAATAAAAACAAAAGCAACCCCCCCAGCTTCATTGCTACTGCATGGTAGAGAGCTGGGGGTAGGGAATCTTGCCTTATGTATATAGTGTAGGGTATTGTAAAAACAGTTTTTTAACCAATGTTCAGCCCTAAAAACATATACAAAAAGTAACATATATATATATATGTATACACACATATAACAACAATTAATGAAATAAGAGGCCATGAATTTGAAACAGTGCGAAAGAGGGGTATATGGGAGGGTTTGGGGGAGGAAAGGGAAGTGGGAAATGAGACAATTATAATCTCAAAAGATAAAACATCTGTCTTTTAAAAGCCAACGTGTAAGAGGACAACCTGCAGGAGTCAAATTTCTCCTTCCATCAAATTAAAGGGATTGAACTCAGGTCATCAGGCTTAGCAGCAAGTGCTTTTATCACTTTTTGAGACATGGTCCTGCTTTGTGGAACAGGCTGGTTTTGAACTCACGATCCCCCACCCCTCCGCTGCCTCTAGACTGGGATTCCAGGTATGCACCACTGTAGGTACAATCTGAGAAACTGTTGCCTTTCATCCGATAAAGGAGTGGCTGGAGGGTAGGGTGGGAGTAGATGGGGGGCAGGAGGAGGGGAAGGAGTGGGAACTGTGGTTGGTATGTAAAATGAATAAAAAATTTAAAAATAGGGAACAAAAAGAAACCTGACTCAGGTATAGCTCTTCCTACAGTACCCTTGGACAGCTCAGTCACCTCCATGGCCTCTCCCTCCTCCCCATCTGTCTTCTGGAAGCGATAATCCCACACCATAAGCGTCCCTTTGTCATTTGTTGCCTGACAGTTCAATCACATTATCTTCTTGCTCTCTAGTTTCTGTTGGTTTTGCTCGGCATAGATGAAAGTCAGGCAGGAGATAAGACGGAAATCCACCCCAGATGATACACAAATAGCCCCAAAGGCAGAGTAAGAGACACACAGCTTGTCACTAATACAAACATCTGCCCTCATCTTATGAGGAAAATAGAGCTAAGAATTTCTTCTGTGTTAATAACAACTGGGCTGTTTGCATGCTTTTGGGCACGTGTGTGTGTGTGTGTGTGTGTGTGTGTGTGTGTGTGTGTGCGCACTTGCACACACATGTGTGTGAGCAAGTAGACCAGAGGTTAACCTTGTGTCTTCAGGATGTTCTCCACTTGTGTTTTGAGATAAGTCTCCCACTGAACCTGGAGCTGGCTTACTCACCTAGTATGGCTGGTCAGCTAGCCCCAGAATCTACGTATCTCTGCCTCCTCCCCCTCAACACTTGGGTTAAGGATGCATGCCATGCTACCGTATCCAGCTTTTAAGTACCTGCCAGGAATTCAAACTCAGATCCTTATTCTGGTGCAGCAAGCATTGTGCCCACCGAGCCATCTTCTCGGCCTTCTCCTTTGTCAACAACCATTAGGCTGGGTATCTTTTCTGAGGAGGGAATACATTTGTGTGTTGTGTGGAGGTCAGAGATCAAGCTCAGAGGCCTTCCTCCTTGTTGTTCTGACACAGGGTCTCTCTTTAGCCTTGAACTCACCAGGTGAGCCAGGCTGGCCAGTCAGGGAGCCCTAGGGAACCTCCTGTCTCTTGTGTTCCCAGCACTGGGATTATAAGCATGTATCACTATACCCAGCTTTTGTATATGGATACCAGGGATCAAACTCAGGTCTTCATGTTTCTATGGTAGGCACTTTGCTCACCGAGCTATCTTCTCCCCAGGCAGCTACTGATATGAACCGCAAGCTCGAAGGATGTACAAGACTCTGGAACCTGGTTCCAACTCTTTGTTGGCTATTGAAAAATGTCTGGTGGCGCACGCCTTTAATCCCAGCACTCGGGAGGCAGAGGCAGGCGGATCTCTGTGAGTTTGAGACCAGCCTGGTCTACAGAGCTAGTTCCAGGACAGGCTCCAAAGCCACAGAGAAACCCTGTCTCGAAAAAAAAAAAAAAAAAAAAAAAAAAGGAAAAATGTCTGGAGCAGAAAAACTCCACATTTGCCAAATAGGAGCTTGTCTGACCCCCCAGGATAAGATCAGACAACATGAAAGGTGTTTTCTCTAAAAGGATGCTCAGTCAGATGATGCCACACATACGTGCTGGGTAGGGAAATTTCTGGTGATTTTTGTTCTTTTTTTTTAATTATTAATTTACTTATTTAATCCTGATCTCACTATGTATTCCTGGTTGCCCTTGAACTCACTCTGTAGACCAGGCTGGCCTCAGACTCAACAGAGATCTAACTGCTGCTGCCTCCTGAGTGCCAGGATTAAAGATGTGTGCCACCATGCTGGCACTCTTTTGTTGTTGTTGCTGCTTTGAGTCAGCTTCTCCCTATTTAGCCCAGGCTGGCCTCGAGCTCCTGAGCTCCTGATCCTCTTGCCTCAGGTACTGGGATTACAGACATGTAATGTCATACCCAGCAAAGGTGACTTAAACAAACAAAAAGCCTTCTTTAGCGGTTGAGGTGATGGTTCAGTGTCTGTTATAAAAGCATAAGACCCTGAACTGAGATCTGCCGCACCCTAGAAAGAAGCCACAAGCTCAGCGCTTGGAAGATGAAGTCAAGAGGATCCCTGGGGCTATTCTACCTGAATTAGAGAGCTCCAAATTCAGTGAGAGACGCTACCTCAAAAAAATTAGGTGAAGAATGATTGAGGCAGACACCTAACATTTTTCTCTGGCCTCCACATGAATGGGTACCCATATATACACATAGACATTACACATATACACAAATAAAGATGAAATAAATGAGTAAATAAACCTTCTTTAAGCATATCAAGTTCCTTGAAAATAATCCCAGGAAGACTAGTTTTAGGATATGAAACTATTGTTAGTGATTTTGAATTTATTTTGTTTTATTATAAAGAGGAATCAAATATAAATCAATGGCCAGAGGCTCTCTTTAGTCTTCAGACTGTGGTGGTGGAGGGAGGGTCCTCCTGGCTCACTCTAGAAGACACATTCTCAGCTGTTTGCCACAGTAGACACGGGAAGAAGGGGGATCAGTGCTGTCCCAGGGGTGGTGCAGGATGAAGCATTGACTGGTTCCCTGCATACTCCTTAAAGAACAAACATGGACACGGATCCTGGGCCCAGAAATAGCCCCTTGCCCCAGAGAGCCTTGGAATTCTGCAGGGTCATCTCAAGGAAGCGAGAGCCAAAGGAGGCGACTGTTGGAACCCTCTGTGCTGGCTTTGAAGTGGAGGCCTAGGACAGGCTGTTCTGAGCAGAAGGCTCCTAAATTATGGCAGAGACAAGCCTGGGATGCAGACAAGGACTTTTGCACTGCCAGAGAGTTTGAAAAAGGTCTCTGTTCCAAGTCTCCGAGAGGTTTCCCAGGGAGTGTGTGTTCTAGAAGACCCCAGACATGGTTGTCAAGCCTGCTGAAGACCAGTTTGCCTGGGTGTACAGCCCTTCCTACTCCACTTCTCTGCCCCTTCCTCCCCACTCGCTGTCTGCTTTTGCTTGATTCTGTTCTGTTTGGGACATAGCCTCATGTACCCGAGGGTTGCCTCAAACTCAGTGTATAGCTGAAGATGACCGGCCCCACAGGAAGACTTGGGTAGAACTAAACAGAGGATGTGACACACTCTCACGCCCCAGACAGATGTGACCATGAAAACAAGGACTCAATCTAGTACAGGACTTAGGACCAATACCCATCCTCAAACCCTGCTCATCATCATGTTCTGAGGAACATTATTAAACCTCTGCGAGTCCAGTCATGCTATGTGTGACACAAACCTAAGAGTGACTGTGTTGTGGAATTTTTTTAAACTTTATTTTAACTTTATTTCATGCACATTGGCACAACAATGTCAGATTCTCTGGAACTGGAGTCACAGACAGCTGAGAGCTGCCATGTGGATGCTGGGAATTGAACCCGGGTCCTCTGGAAGAGCAGTCAGTGCTCTTAACCACTGAGCCATCTCGCCAGCCCCTGTGTTGTGGAATTTTTGATGGAGTAGATAGAACTAGGATATTGTGCTAGGCAGGGGCTCTACCACTGAGCCACACCCCAACCCTCACTGGGAGATTCTAGGCAGAGGCTCTACCACTGAGTCACACCCTAGCCCCTCACTGGGGGATTCTAGACAGGGGCTCTACCACTGAGCCACACCCCAGCCCTCACTGGGGGATGCTAGGCAGGTGCTCTACCACTGAGCCACACCCCAGCCCTCACTGGGGGAGTCTAGGCAAACACTTTGTTTTACGGGGGCATGGTAAGTGGTAGGGGACTGTTAGCACACTCTGATGTCTGGTGATATCTGCTATGTGCCTCTGGCTTCCTGCTTACTTCCTCCCTGTCCCTCTGTGTCAGGTTGAAGCCCCACAGATCAGGGACTGTGGACTGTTTGTCTTATTGAAGGCTGAGAAACCTCAGGAGAAGGGTAGCATTGTATATGACCCGACTTTTTAGGATGATGCTTTGAGAAGCCAGTCAGAGGAGGAAAATCAATTCCGCTTCATCCACCTTCTCAGTCTCATTTTTTACTCTGTGGATGACATGTCGACTCAGGTGACCTCAAGTGACAGAAGCCAGGCCATCACTGCCATCCCCACCCAGGAAGGTAAGTCTCTACACCCTTGAATTTCTGTTCTCTTGAGCACTAACAGAGGAAGGGGCCTTCTCATCTCTTCCTAGGACTATATGAAATGCCTTGTAATGAACTCTCGGGTTCCCCTGGATTCCTAACACGGCACTCTCTTTTGTTTTGTTTTTCAAGACAGGGTTTCTCTGTGTAGCCCTGGCTCTCCTGGTACTCACTCTGCCTCTGCCTCTTGTGTGCTAGGTTTAAAGGCATGCCCCTCCTCCCGCCCCCAGCTGTCACACTGCACTCTGGTTACAGATCATAAGGTCCCAGCAGATCATAAGGTCTGACAGACTCAGGGAGGTCCCCTCCCTCGTCCTCAGTGCCAGCATTTTCATTAGAGAGAAGACTGGGCTAATGCAAGGGCAAGCAAATCCTCCATGCTGGGTAAGCAGAAAATTCTCCCCCTGGGCACTTCCTTCGGTTGCAAGCACCCTACCACTGAGCTACGCCCCAGCTCCTCACTGGGGGATTCTAGGCAGGAGCTCTACCACTGAGCCACACCCCAGCCCATCACTGGGGGATTCTAGGCAGGTACTCTACCATTGAGCCACACCCCAGCCCCTCACTGGGGGATTCTAGGTAGGTACTCTACCATTAAGCCATACCCCAGCCCCTCACTGGGGAATCCTAGGCAGGTGCTCTACTCCTGAGCCATACCCCAGCCCTCACAGGGGAATCCAAGCTTCCTTTTTTATTTTTTTCTCATTATGTTACCCAGGCTAGCCTTGAGCTCCCTCTATAACCCAGATAGGCCTTGAACTTGCCATCCTCCTGATTCCCTTGTATCCGAGATGACAGTCATATATCACCAGACTCAGCCCACCTACAACTCTTACCTAGCCCAGAGCTGGAACATACTCTGTCTTTCTCAGCTTTCCACCTCTCATCTCTCTTAAGGAGTTTGCAGCAGCCTGTGCAGAACTGGGTCCATCGAGTTTCCGTTTTACAGACATCAGTGTATGAGTGCAGGGGCATGCATGTAGGCATATGCACATGTGTGTGCTGTGCGAGCATAGGTGTTTGTGTGCTCATGTGAAAATGCACATGGAGGCCAGAGGACAACTGTTCCTCAGGAGCTGTCCACCTTGTTTTTTGACACCAACTAGGTTAAGCTGCCTAGACACTGAGCCCAAGGATCCACCTGTCTCTGCATTCCCAGTGCTGGGGTTTCAAGAACATGCCACCATGCCCAGCTTTTTTGGCAGGGGTTCTGGGACTCGAACTCAATTGCTCAAGCTTGACTGAGTCATTTCCCCAGGCTGTGTTCATTTGTTCTCTGTCTCTCTCCCTCTCCCCACACTCTTCTGTTCTGTTTTCATCCTAAAGAGTTTATCCAAGGGCTTTCAATGCTGAATATGCACGTCACCTCCACAGGGCTCACTTGAACATGAGAATCCCCAGAGAGACTCACGTTTCCCACCCTCACACAAACCAAGCATTCTCTGGACCTGAACCATTTGGACCGCAAAGCTCCCCAGCTGTTCTCAATATGCATCCGGGGCCCAGCTACCATCACTTTGGTTGCAAACAGGTCTGCAGGGAAGAATGAGCAGCCTCAAAACACCTGCTCACTACCGAGGGCATTTAAGGCTGCCCCTGGGACCAGATGCAGCAGTTCTCTGGACGGGACTGGTCAGGCTCACAAACCCATAGGTGATCTCTAGGTGAGTACAGAAGAAGGGTGGCTTGGACTCTGCTTGTAGGTGTTGGGGCACTCGCTGGCCTCTTCTGCCTGGGTTCTGACTCTTCTTCCTGTAGCAGGCTATGGAACTGTCTGGGCTCTTGGGATGCTCTTGCCAAGCTTGGGCCTAAGGGGCTACCTTGAAAAGGCTCTGGTTGCTGCATCTCCTGGTTGAAGTTAGCTGTGGCTTATGACATTGTAACTCTGAGACTGTCTTTATGACAGCTAAGGAGGAAGCAGCAACTGCTGGGTTTATGTCTACTCTGCTAAGCCTAGATATAAACTGTTGCATATAGGCAGGGTTATTTACTTCATTATAACATAAGCTTTTTGTTTTAGACAGGTTTGCCCAGCTATGGGCTAACATGCTTTAGGACATGCTGAGATAGGCAAGACTAATGTTCAACAAGTTAACTATACTATATGCATTTTTTCCCTTTTAGAGGCAGTGTCTCCCTAGGTAGCCCAGGCTGGCTTCATACTCCCAATTCTCCTGCCTCAGCTTCAGGAGTGCTGAGATTTGAGGCCTAGGCTGGCTTCCAGGGCATTTTAATTTTAGTTACGATGTTTTAAATTATTTTGGTGGCTTTATCTGAGTAGAACTTCCAAGCAGCAGCCTAGAGTCCTGGTATCCTGCGTCCTGGCTCTCCTGCTGGCTCTCAGTGAGATCACCTGTGGGTTTGTGGGCCTGACCATTCCCATCCAGAACAGGAGGCTTAATCACTCAAGTAGAGGGCCTGGCTGCCTGGCCACTTGTGAGTTCCCAGGCAGCCCAGATAGCCTTGTGTGTGTTTTCCTGGTGTCGAACATGGTGCCGGAACTCTGGTGTCACTGTGTCTGGCTGGAAGAAACCTCATAACGGGCTGAAGGAATGATGATGGCGTTCCATGGTAGTTTCCCAACCCCCTATGTCCTAAATTGCCTCTGCTTCAGATGACCTCAGAAAGCAAGTGGGTAACCCTTATGCCAAAGGTCACTGGCACCCCTCTAAGGGAATAAACCTTTCCCAGTTCAATCCAATTCATGGTTTTAGTGTAATTCCTACCTGGAGGGAAGTGGATGTTAGTGATGCAGAGGTAAGGGTTTCAACCACTGTTCTAGGTACAGATGAAGAGAGAAAACGTGACACAGATCAGTGTGTCTGCCCAAGACTTGTGTGTGTGAAGTGGTGGGGCATAGACATGCAGAGGTAGATGACCTGCAGAAGTTGGTTCTCACCTTCCACCATGTGGGTCCTGGGGTTCAAACTCAAGTGGTCACTTGCTACCAAGTTGACTTGATAGCAACTGTCTTTACCCCCCATTGTTTATCATTTTCTATCCATCCTTCCTTTTCTTTCCTTCCTTTTCCTTCCTTCCTTTTCCTTCTTTCCTTCTTTCCTTCTTTCCTTCTTTCCTTCTTTCCTTCTTTCCTTCTTTCCTTCCTTCCTTCCTTCCTTCCTCTTTCTTTTCTTTTCTTTTCTTTTCTTTTCTTTTCTCTTCTTTTCTTCTGAGACAGGGTTTCTCTGTGTAGGCTTGGCTGTCCTGGAACTAGCTCTGTATTCTAGGCTCACCTCCAACTCACAGAGATCTACTTCCTCTGCCTCCTGAGTGCTGGGATTAAAGGCCTGCGCTATCACTACCCAGGCTCTTTTTATTGTTTTAATATTTTATTTTTATTATTTTACATTCTGTGCTGTGTACATGGGGTGTGCATGTGAGTGCAGCTACCTACAGAGGTCAGAAGATGGCGTTGGACCCCCTGGGGCTGGTGTCTTAGGTTGGGAGGCACCACATGTGGGTATCAGGAATAAAGCTCCTGTTCTCAGCATGATCAGCGTACCCTCAACTGCTGAGCTATCTCTCCAGCCCAACTTCTTCTCTTTTCCTTTTTCTTTCTTTCTTTTTTGTTTGCTTGTTTTTGTTTTGTTTTTCAATACAGGGTTTCTCTATGTAGTCCTGGCTGTCTCGGAACTTACCCTGTAGACCAGGCTGTCCTCAAACTCATGAGATCTGCTTGTCTCTGCCTCCCTAGAGCTGGAATTAAAGATTTGCACCACCACTGTCTGGCCCAAGTTCTTCTTTTTAAAACATTGGTTCTCAACCCGTGTGTTGG
>NW_004949125.1:4816779-4819346 GCF_000317375.1 Microtus ochrogaster | reverse complement strand
GCATGGCTGGCCTGGAGCTCTCTAAACAGAGCAAGCTGACCTCACACTGAAGGAATCCTTCTGTTTCTGCCCTCTCAATGCTGGCATTCCAGGTGTGCACCATTATGCCTGGCTTAGAGAATTAAAGTTCTTAGCCAAGTGTAGTAGCTCCTACCTATAACTTGGGGATCTGAAGGCTGAGGCAGGAGGCCAGCCTAGACTACATAGTGTCTCAAAAGACTTTAACAAATAACAAATGTGTATAACTTTTTTTAGATGAGAAAGGGGGAGAGAGGGAGAGGGAAAGAGCAGAGGGGAAGAGAGTGGGAATGGATGTGGAGGTAGAGGACAACTTTCAGGTGCGCGTTCTCTTCCACTGTGTGCTCTGGGTATGGTACTTGGGCCACTAGGTTTGCCCTTGCCCAACATACTTTACCTACTGAGCTCCTCACTGGCCCTGATTTGCATACCTAATAGGGTCACAGAAAAATTTCTTGGGTGAGTCCTGTGTGCTTGGTGGTGAGCCATGAGTGGTGTCAAGCAATGTGTGTTCTTGAGCTGTGCATGATAGTAGCAGTTCATACGTGTAATTCCAGCACTTGGGAGGTGGGCAAGGATCAGGGGTTCGAGGCCACCTTAGCTGTATTGTAAATCTGAAAGCAGCCTTAACAACATAAGATCCGATCTCAAAACCAAAACAAAAGTCTTGGGTGAAAGGGGTCAAAGTAGGAAAAGTTTACATGCCCTGGCCTCCACCAGGTAGAGGAAACTAATTACAGCTTAGCGGTGGGTGAGGCTGAAGGTGGTTCTGACCCAGTGAGTGGGTGGATTGGGTGTGGGAGGAAAGGGCAGCTTCCTGTTGAGTCTGACTGGCCTCCTTTTTCCATACAAGTGTCCTTGCACACTGCCCATAGAGGACCCTGTGTTTTCTCCCCAGCTTACTTCTATTACCAATGACTCAGTTCAATCCAAGCTGTGTGTTGTATTTTCTTTGAGACAGTCTCACATAGCCTAGGCTGGCCTCAACTTCCCTATGTAACCACAGATAGTCTAGAAAAAATCTTGGAAAAGTTTTGCATTTATTTCCTTTTATGTATATGAATGTTTTGCTTGTGTCTGTATATATATGTGCACCAGGTGCGTGACTGGTGCCTGAGGAAGCCAGAAGGCAGCCCTGGATCTCCTGGAACTGGAGTTAATGGGTGGTTGTGAGCCACTATCTCGATGTTGGAAATCAAACTCGCATCCCTCTATAAGAACAGCAAGTGCTCTTAACCACTGAGCCCTTTCTCCAGTCCCAAGACCTGAATTATTGACCCTTCTGTCTCCACCCCTGAATACTGTGATTACAGGTGTGCACCGCCACATTCAGTTTGTACAATACTAGGGATGGAGCAGCGTTTTGTGTGTGCTATGCAAGTGCTCTACCAACTGAGCTACAGCCCAGCCTACTTTGTAAGGGTTTTCTGTAGTGAGTCCAGGACTAAGTTCCTGCAGTGTTCCCATAGTAACCACGGCCTGTTGACAGAGTACATACACCACATTGGTGCCCGACTCCTCAAGTTTGCTCTCTGTCCCATAGTAACTGATGACTTGAACATAGTAGTGTGCACACTGGGCAATGCTGATCTCTTTGCTAATCTTCCTACCAATAGGTGCTTTCTTTCCTCCAGTCAACATGCCTACCTTAGAAGCTCCTGAAGAAAGGCTCAAAAAGTTTAAGTACTGCGGCAAAGATATGTCTGTGAGTATAAACTGAGAAGCAATAACAAGGGACTACAGTGGAAGTGCCTCGTTGATGAAGTGTGAGCTGGGTGTAATGCCACACACTTGTTATTACAATACAGGCTGAGGCAGGAGGATTTTAGGGTTTGAGACCAGCCTGGGATACACAGTAGAAGGGAAAGCCCATTTGAAAACAAAAAACCTGGGCTGGAGAGATGGCTCAGTGGTTAAGAGCATTGCCTGCTCTTCCAAAGGTCCTGAGTTCAATTCCCAGCAACCACATGGTGGCTCACAACCATCTGTAATTAGGTCTGGTGCCCTCTTCTGGTCTGCAGACACACACACAGACAGAATATTGTATACATAATAAATAAATAAATATTTAAAAAAAAACCGAACAGAATAACATGTCAATGAGATGGCTACAAATGCCTTGCAAACCAGATGGCCTGAGTTCCATCTAGGAACTCAGAGAGTGGAAGGAGAGAACTGGCTCCTGCAAGTTGTCCTCTGACCTCCACACATATAATAAGTAAAATTAAACTTACAAAACAAGAGGCTTGGAGAGATAGCAGAGTGGTTAAGATCACTGTCTGTTCTTCAAGAGGACCCAGGTTCAACTCTTGACACCTACAAGGTGGCTGATAATGGTATGTAGCACCAGTCTGAGATCTAGCGCCATCTTCTGGCCTCTGCAGGAAACACACACACACACACACACACACAGCGCACGGACATACATGCAAGCAAAGCACCTGTAAAAAATTAAAAAAAAAAACCCTAACGGGATAACATCCTGCTTCTCCAGCAACCTGGGTATATCAACTCCAATTATTTGTCTTCTTCATTAGGCAAGGCGACAG
>NW_004949125.1:4813442-4816475 GCF_000317375.1 Microtus ochrogaster | reverse complement strand
CCTGCCTAGAATCCCCCAGTGAGGGGCTGGGGTGTGGCTCAGTGGTAGGGCCCCTGCCTAGAATCCCCCAGTGAGGGGCTGGGGTGTGGCTCAGTGGTAGAGCATCTGCCTAGGATCTCCCATTGATGTTAGTGAGTGGAGGGAGCTGAACTCAAGGTCTTGTGTTTGCTTTGCAAGCGTTTTACTCACTGATCCTCAGCTCTAGGTTTTCTCTCTTATCTGTTTTGGTGGTGTATTGCTCGAAATTACCTATTTTACCTGCATTATTTAACTTGTTGGATTCTGGTTTGTTTTTTTTTTTTTTTGTTGTTGTTTGCTTGCTTTCCCTTTGGTTTGATATCTATCTATCTTTCTAATTTGTTTTGTATTTTGAGACACAGGGTTTCTCTGTGTAACCCTGACTATTCTGGAATTTCTTTGTAGGCCAGGCTGGTCTTGAATTCACAGAGATCTGCCTGCTTCTGCCTCCTGAGTGCTGGCAGTTAAGGTGTGCACCTGATTTTATTTTTATAAGTGTAGAATCAATCTCATCCTTTTTCTGACCTTACTGGCCTGGGGTCGCTCTCGATCCTTCTGGCTTTCACAAGGCTTGCGATCTGCTGGCCCCTTCTGTTTCCCCAGTCTCTGAACCTGGTGCTCGTCGTCCCCTTCTCCTGCATGCTTTGCTCTTCTTGGTTCTCTCTTTTACAGAAGAAGGAAACTTTGACCCTTCCCTGGCTTTCCCCCGTACATTTACTCCTCCTTGTCTGTCTTCTGGCTTCCTCTCTTTCTCCTCTTTTTATTCCCCCTTCTCTCCTTCCTTCCCCTTCTCTCTCTTTCCCTTCTTCCCAGCCTTTGTCTATCCTTCCTCTTTTTCCTCCCCCTTCTCCCTTTCTCTTTTCCCCCCTCTGTTTCCCTACTTTGCCCCTCCACACTTTCTGTCCTCTGGAAATTGAACCCCAGGCCTTGTGCTTCCTGGGCAAGCACACAATCACTGTGTTACACCTCAGCCCTTCACTGGCATTTTCTTTCTTTCTTTTATTAAAGATTTGTTTATTTATTGTATATACAATGTTCCTCTTGCATGTACACCTCCATGCCAGAAGAGGGCACCAGATCTCATTACAGATGGTTATGAGCCACCATGTGGTTGCTGGGAATTGAACTCAAAACCTATGGAAGAACTGCTAGTGCTCTTAACCTCTGAGCCATCTCTCCAGCCTAGCATTTTCTTATTACCTGTGATAAATAGATGCTTAGGGGGCTGGAGAGGTGGCTCAGTGGTATGAGCACAGGCTGGCTATTTATTTGGAGGACCCAAGTGTAATTTTAGCACCCACATGGTGGTTCATAACCATCAGTATCTTCAGATGCAGGAGGATTCAAAGCTCTTTTTGCCCTCCATGGCGGTGAATACAGGGTACACAGATACATGCTGTCAGCCACCTCCTCCCCACAAAATAGCAACAAAACCCCTTCTACACTCATATGAATAAAATCTTAAAGTGCTAGGTGGGCGAAGAACTGGCACAAAAGTTAAGAGTACTTGATGATTTCACAAAAGATCCAAGTTTGGTTCCTAGTAACCATGTCAGCCAGCTTAAAACCACCAGTAATTTCAGCTTCAGGGGGTTGGATGTCTCTAGCCTCTTTGGGAACCTGCTATTCTATGTGTGCACATGCGTGCAGGCACATGTGCGTGTGCACACACACATACATAAACACACACGTACAATGTTTTTAGGAAGATGCCGAGTGTAACAGGATCACCTTGTCGTAAGCAGGGAAAATGTCCCACTTTGACCTCTTACCTATGGGTAGCAAATATCCCTCCCTGCCTCAGGATAGAGGTGGGAGCACCATGGACATCTGGTCACGTCAGGTGGATGACTAAGCTAGGTGGTGCTTATACTTTCCTTATTTTTATTACATTTATTTTATATTCTCTCTCTCTCTCTCTGTCTCTCTCTCTCTCTGTCTCTGTCTCTGTCTCTGTCTCTCTCTCTCTCTCTCTCTCTCTGTGTGTGTGTGTGTGTGTGTGTGTGTGTGTGTGTAGCCATGTGTACACACAGATGTCAGGACAATTGACGAGAGTCAGCTTTCTTCACTTAGTAGGTTCTGGGTATCAAACTCAGGTCGTCAGACCTGGCAGCAAATGCCTTTACCCTCTGAGCCATTTGTTGGCCCTGTGCTTTCTTTTGACCTGAATATGTTTTGTTTTGGTTTTTTTCCTAGCAGGCCAGCCTCACTCTGGAAGACATAATCAAAGGTGTGAATAGTTCAGATCCAATGCTGTGTCTCATGGCCACCCAGGCTGCCAGGTATCCCCATGCAGACTTCTATATTTGTAGTTTTATAGCCAGAAATGAGCTCCAGTAGCCTGTTGGATTTACTGGCTTTTGGCAAAATGCCCATACAATGCAGAAAAAGGCTACTTCTTCCAAAAGCAGAAGGTGATTACTATGCTTCTTCGTCCTTGAGGGCAACTTAAGAAATGCAGTGTGTTGTCAGAGATGGATTGCTTAATTTACATTGGTCTCTGCAGGGACTTTAGCTCACAGATAATACCTGAAGGGCAAGATGTTGCTTTGGGACTACTGCAAAGTGTTGCAGAATTAACAATGGCCCTATTCAGCTCTGTATCTGATGGCTAAGGCTTGGGGTTTTAGTTTAGAAGTAGAGCACCTGCCTAGAATCCCCCAGTGGTAGAGCCCCTTCCTAGAATTCCCCAGGGAGGGGCTGGGGTGTGGCTCAGTGATAGGGAACTTGACTAGAATCCTCCAGGGAGGGACTGGGGTGTGGCTCAGTGATAGGGACCTTGACTAGAATCCCCCAGGGAGGGACTGGGGTGTGGCTCAGTGGCTCAGTGGTAGAACATCTGCCTAGAATCCCTCAGTGAGTGGCTGGGGTGTGACTCAGTGGTAGAACACTTGTCTAGGATTCCCCAATGAGGTGTTAGGGGTATGGCTTATAGAAGACCACCTGCCTAGCATGTATGTGGCCCTCGGTTCATCTTGTAGTGTTTGTTTGTTTGTTTGTTTGTTTATTTATTTA
>NW_004949125.1:4804695-4812941 GCF_000317375.1 Microtus ochrogaster | reverse complement strand
AAAAAAAAAAAAAAAAAAGAAACATAGTTAGGAATGCAATGCTGAGCGCCTTAAAAAGCAGTTTCTCTGCACACACGCCTGTGACTCTCCTCACTCTCTGCCTCACCGCACAGGAAAATGCTGTCGCAGGAGAAGAACCCTCCTCTAAAACTGTTTATTGAGGCAGGGCTCATCCCCAAGCTGGTAGAGTTCCTGAAGGCGGCACCTCTCCCCGTTCTGCAGTTCGAGGCTGCGTGGGCTCTCACCAACATTGCCTCAGGAACTTCAGAGCAGACCCGAGCTGTTGTGGAAGGGGGTGCCATTCATCCCTTGATTGAACTCTTGTCTTCCTCCCACCTGGCCGTGTGTGAGCAGGCAGTGTGGGCACTTGGTAATATAGCCGGTAAGACACTTTTCTTGGTGGACATGCTGAGGGGGGGGACATGTTGGGGGGCAGACTTCTCTGTTACGCTTGATGTCTTGGCACCCATCCTCACGCCATTTTGAATACCTTGTGCCAGGGAATGAGTGAGTTCAAAACCCAGAACCAGGGTCAGAGGCTGAGAATGGAGCAGAATGGGTGATGCAGCACAAACCTAAGTGAGAAGCTGCCTAGAAATGTCTCCTGAGCCCAGGTCCTACAGCCTCAGACCTTAATGGCTTCTGGAGCAAAGATAAGTCTCAGAGGTACGTGCAGTGGTGCTTGACTGTAATTCTAACACATCTGTCTTCCTGGCTCCACCTCCCAAGTGTTATTATTTGAGGTCAGCCTGGGGTCCGGGAGACACTGGCTGAAGTTACAGCAAGGGTTAGGAACAAGTATGAGGACCAGGTTTGGTCCCCAACCAGTACAGTGGCTTGTTTATAATCCCAACTCTAGAGGAGTGGAGGCAGGTTGATCCCTGGGGTTTGCTTGCCAGCTACTCCAGATAAATCAGTGAACTCCTGGTTCAGTAAGAGATCACATCTAGAAAGAAAAAAAAAGTGAAGAATGATTAAGGAAGACACTAAGACACTCAACATTGACCTCTGGCTTCTATCAGTATGCATGCACGCGCGCGCACACACACACACACACACACGAAACAAACACAAACCCAGGCATAGTGATACAAGTTTATAATCCCAGCACTTAGCAGACAAGTGACAGCATCATTCTGAGTTAAAGGCCAACCTGGTCTACCAAATGAGTTCCAGGTCAGCCAGGTAAATGGCAAGGCCCTGTCTCAAAAAAAATGAGAAGTTAAGACCAAAGTAGTCTGGGAAAAATAGCATTGTAGAGCCCAAGGTTCCATCATCATCACATAAGCCAGAAATAGTGGTTTCTGTCTAAAATCCCAGCACTTAGGAGGTAAGGATGGAAGGGTCAGAAGTTCAAGGTTATTCTTTACAGTGAGTTTGAAGCTAACCTGGCCTACATGAGACCCTGTCTCAAAATGAAATAAAAGTAAGCCTGTGGCCCATGCAGTATGGGTTTAATCTTACACAATCCAGGGCCACAGAAACCTGTATCATCTGTAAAACTCACTAAGGTAGGCGTCTGTGTGCGTGCATGTGTGTGCGTGTATGTGTGTGCACATGTGTAGGTACATAGATACAGATAACATACATGTGGAGAGATGGAGAGACAGAGCTTCCTTAGCTTGGAATGAGCTGTTTTTCCCGAAAAGCCCAGTGTGGCCTGGGAAAACACAGGAAGGGAGTGAGTGCTAAAGAGTTGGAGACCCCAGATTCCTAGAAAAACAATTACAAATGTCATCTGGGGGAGAGCTCAGTTGGGCCCCATGGGATTTTGACAAGTTAAAACAAACCAAACATTAGTAGTTTTTGAGTTCAGAGAAAACTGAGTCAGCACATAGGTTTCCAGGGACTTCAGAGCCTGAATTGGCCGAGAGAATAGAAAACAACCACTCTAATGGTCTTGTTTTTTCTTTTTCTTATTTTAGTTCTGGCTGTTCTGGAATTTGCTCTGTAGACCATACTGGCTTCGAATGCAGAGATCCTCCTGCCTCTGTCTCCTGAGTGCTGGGATTAAAGGTGTGCACCGCCACCACCTAGCAAAACAACCACTTTGAAAATGCTTCAGTAAGGCTCACATCTAAGACAGTGGTGGGGATTTTTCCAATGCGTCAACAGAAGACGGAGCCGTAGGTATGACTTAGGTTTTTCCAGTTAGTGGCACAAACTGAGACTTCTTGGTGTTGCATTCAAACACTAGGGCTGAGGATATGTAACTTGCTTGGTAGGGTGTTTGCTTAGCATGCAGGAAACTCTGGGTTTCATCCTAGGACTATAAAAAGCTGAGCATGTTGGTGCACATCTCTGATCCCAGCCCTTGGAAGGTAGAGGCATGAGGATCAGGAGTTCAAGGACACCCTTGGCTACTCGCTGAATTTGAGGCTAACCAGGGCAGCTGGAACTACATAGTGAGACCCTGTCTCAAAGAACAAATGGGCTGGAGAGATAGTTCTGTAGTTTAAGAGCACTAGCTGGTCTTGCAGAAGATCTGGGCTCACTTTCCAGCACCCATGTGGCAGTAACTGTAACCACAGTTCTAGGGGGTCAGATGCCCTCTTCTGACCTCCTCAGGTACCAGGCACACACATGGCACATATGCATATATGCAGGCAAAACACACCCATATAATAAAAATAAATTTGAAAATGAAAAGGTTGGTTTATTAAGGACCAGTAAGATGACTCAGTGGGCAAAAGGCACCTGTCACCAAGTCTGATGACCTGCCTGGGTTCTAGCCTCAAATCCTACATTATAAAAAGACAGAAATGACTTTTACAAAATGTCCTCTTTACCTCCCTATGTACGCTGGTTTGAGCACACAAACATATACACACACATGCATACCTACACGCATACTCACACACTTATACGTACACACACATGCACACATATTAAAAAATAGTTTATATATTAAAGACTAGGTAAGGTTGATGCAGGACAGGAAGGAGTTGAAGACCAATCTAGACTTCATGATGAGTTTGAGGCAAGTACCAGATATATATCAAGATACTAGCTTACAAAAACAAAGCAAAACAAAACACCACACACAACAAAAATCCCCCCAAACAAGCAAGCAAAAAAAAAATTGGCCAGACATGAAGGGGCATATTTATTAATTCCAACACTTGGGAGGCAGAGGCAAGTGGATCTCTGGAGGTTTGAGGCCAGCCAGTCTGGGCCACATAGTGAGCCCTTGTCAAAAAATAAATAAATAGTAAGTGTGTAGGCATGGTAGCACTTACCTTTCATTGCAACACTCCAGAGGCAGAGGCAGAGGCAGGAGGATCTCTGAGTTCAGGCCAGCCAGGACAACATATGAGACCCCCATCTCAAAAAAAAAATTAGCAGACAGGGAAAAATGCTCATGGCTGATCTCCTCCCTCTATGAACCCCAGAGTTTGTTCTGAATTCATTTGGAAATGAACGCCCCTTGCCAACATTCTTTGGGAAAATAGTTTTTCCTACCAGTGTCAGTCTTCTGCGAGCCATGGATGCAGCTAGGGTTACAACGGGCTACTTAGGCAAAGCTGGCTGTCTTCATTTTGTGTCCAGGACCTCTGCTTAGAATAGCTGCAGCAGTGTGGTGCCTACTTGAGGCATTGGGCATGTACACCCACCCCCAGACAGTTAGGAAACCCAGGATCCAGTGTACAGCCATTCTTACTACTTGCCAAATACCCCAAACTGAGTTTTCATCTCTCATTCTCTGTATAAACTTTAAAAGATTACACTCACTTATTTGAGGTGGGTGCGGGTGTGGGGATCACAGATCACATGCAGCGGTCTCAGAAGACAACTTTCAAGATTTGGCTCTTCCTTCCACCACGTGGGTCCCGGGGAATTGAACTCAGGTTCATCAGGTGCCTTTAAAAAGTGCCTTTTCCACTGAGCTATTGAACTGGATTAGGAATAAATTTTTTAAAAGATTTTCTTGTATGTATATCTATGTCTGTGTATCAATGTGTGCATGTGAATACAGGTACCCAGTGAGGCCAAAAGAGAGAGTCAGATCTTCTTGGAGTTGGCGTTATAGGCGATTGTGAGCTATGGTGCTGGAAACCAAACTCGTGCACGATAAGAACAGTATATATACCCTTAACCACTGAGCCATTTCTCTAGCCTCATTAAGAATAAACTTCAAAAGTTAGATACCCAATATTGATTTCTCCTTGAGCACTTTTGAGGAGAGTGGATTGAGATGTAGCCCAGGCTGGCTTGTAATTCACTATGTAGACTGGGCTGGTCTTGAACTCAGAGATCAACCTGCTTTTGCTTCCTGAATGTTGGGTTCAAAGGTGTGTGTCCAGATCTTTCATCTTATGCTCTCTTCCTCTCGTAGGTGACGGCCCAGAATTCAGAGACAATATCATCTCCAACAATGCCATCCCAAAACTGCTCCATCTTATCTCAACAAACATACCAGTGAGTGTATTTGTTTATTTATTCATTTACTTAATGGCATTTCATTTATTGTGTGCACACTCGCATGTGCACATATGCACTTGTAGGGTACAATTTTTCTCCTATTATGGAGATCAAGGGATTGAACTCAAGTTGTCCCACTTGGTGACAAGTGTCTCTACCTGCTGAGCCATCTTGCTGGTCCTTGACTTTTTTTTTCTTCTTTTGAGACAGAGTCTCACGTGTCAGGCATCATGAACTCTGATCTCCCTGTCTCTCTCTCATCTTATTAGTGGTCAGATTACAGGTGTACACCACCACACCAAGTTTATGTGGTACGGGGATGGGACCCAGGGTTTGAATCACACTAGGCAAGCACTCTACCAACTAAGCCACAAGTCTAGCCCAAGAGGACACATTCGACTACTTACAAAGGAACCATTCGAGACAGGCTAAAACCTGTCATTGTGTGACTATGAAAAACACTGCCAATGCCCTGGCCTAGAGTGAGAAGAGGCCCTGGGGTCAGACTGTTGGGCTTCAACTGTTCTACATCAGGTAGAAAGCTGGACACGGTGGTATACACAGGTGATTCCAGCACTCAAGCTGTGGCAGGGTTGCAAGTTCAAGGTCAGACTGGGCTGTAGAGTAAACCTAAAGGTCAGCCCAGAGCTTCCCTGCCTCATCTGCTCTGATGAATAAGAGTGGGGTAGTGGCTGGAAGCTTGTCCATGGGAGATTGGATGTCCAGGGATTGATGGTTTTGGGTTCTGTTTCCACACTGATCACTGGGTCCCAAGGGCAGAGTATTTAGGAGAGAAAGTGATGAGATCCAGAGCAGTTCTGAAGAATGATCTCATGAGATCAGAAATATGACTGAACATGGGGCTCTCTGAGGAGGCTAAGGAAGGAGGGCTGTCAAGGGTTTGAGGCCTGAGCTGACAAAATGCTCAGTGGGCAAAGGTGCCTGCCACCAAGCCTAAGGACCTGAGTTCAACCCTCAGAATCCACATGGTAGAAAGGGAGAACAGACTCCTGCAGGACATCATGGCACAAGCACACTCACAAACACAAATGCAATAAATTCATCTTTGAAGCTGCCTGAGCTCTATGGTAAAACCCTGTCCCAAAAGAAGCAAGGAAAGAAAAAGAAAGAAGATGGGTGTGGCTGGACGTAATAGAGCAGGTCTGGAGTCCTTGCTATTTGGGAGGCTGAGGCAGAAGGATCTCAAGTTTAAGGGCTGCTTGGGCAAACTAGCAGTACCAGGTCTCAAAATAAAAAGTTTAAAGGACTAGAGATGGAACCCGAGAGATGGCTCAGGGGTCAAGAGCTCTCACTGTTCTTCCAGAGTGCTGGGAGATAATGGTCTTGGTACCTTGTAAAGATTTGTCACTTATATTGGTTTAGTAAAATGCTGATTGGCCAGTAGTCAGGCAGGAAGTATAGGTGGGGCCACCAGAACAGGAAAATTCTGGAAAGAGGAAAGGCTCACTCTACAGTCATCACCCAGATGCAGAGGAAGCAAGATGAGAATGTCTTACTGATAAAAGGTACCAAGCCACGTGGCTAACACAGACAAAAATTATGGGTTAATGTAAGATATAAGAGTTAATAAGAAGCCTGAGCTAATAGACCAACCAGTTTATAATTAACATAAGCCTCTGTGTGTTTCTTTGAATTGAATGGCTGAGGGACTGGATGGGACAGAAACCTCTGTCAACACCAGAGGACCTGAATTCAGCTTCTAGCAGGCACATTAGGTAGCTCACAACAGTATTTCAACTCCAGGGAATTTGGATATCCTCTTCTGGCCTCCATAGGTACCTATGTTTAAATGACATATATACACACATACATGCACAAATAAAAATAATTTTGAAAAAAGGACCCAGGTAATGGTGACACATGCCTTTTTTTTTTATTTTTGAGACAGGGTTTCTCCGTAGCTTTTTGGTTTCTGTCCTGGAACTAGCTCTTGTAGACCAGGCTGGCCTCGAACTCACAAAGATCTGCCTGCCTCTGCCTCCCCAGTGCTGGGATTAAAGGTGTGCACCACCACCGCCTGGCTGACACATACCTTTAATATCAGCAGTTGGGAGGCAGAGGCAGGCAGATCTTCGAGTTCATGGCTAGCCTGGTCTACAGTGTGAGTCCAGGAATCCACAGAGAAATCTTGTCTTGATAAAAACAACAGCAACAAAAAAAAAAAACAAAGGGAAAAGGATGTAGCTCAATGGTAGCATGCTTGTTTAGCATACACAGGACCCTGGGCTCAATTGCTAACTCCATATAATATTATACGAATTTTTGTGGAGGCTAGTAGAGTTACAGATGGCAAGAAGAGTAAATAATTCCTGAGTTTGTTTGTGACATAGTCTTCATGTATCCTAGGCAACCTGTCAGCCTCAAATTCAGTCTGTCTGCTTCCACCATGGCTGAGATTATAGATATGTGTATCTGCTCTCAGCTGCTTAATATACTTTTTGGCAGTAAAAATGAGATCAAGGACTGGGAGACGGATGGCTCAGTGCATAAAGTACTCACTGTGCAAGTGAGAAGGACCTGAGTTCAAATCCCAAGAACCCACATAATGCCAGGTTCATTAGCACACACCTGTAATCCTAGTATTTAGACAGTGAAGTGGGAGGTGGAAACAGGAGAACCCCTGGAAGTTTGCAGACTAGCAAGCCTGGTGTGCACAAACCCAAAGAGTGAAACACAAAGACCCTGCCTCAAACAAGGTAAAAATAGAAGGTGAGGTTATCTTCTTGACCTCCACATGTGTGTCGTGACATAGGCATACGTGCACTTACACAAATGATAACAATGTTAAACCATTAAGCCAGGGGACCAGTGACAGATGGCTCAGCAGTTAAGAGCACCTGCTGCCCCTGCATAGGACCTGAGTTCAGTTCCCAGCGCCCTTGTCAGGTGGATTGCAACTGCCTATAACCCCAGCTCCAGGGGGCAGGGGATCCATTCTGTCTTCTGGCCTCTGTGAGCATATGTACACACATGCACTTGTACACACATGCTCACGTCCAAACACAGACACTTGACTATACACATGAATAAAAATAAAATCTTAAAACAAGCCATATGCTGAGTAGAGTGGGGAAAGGCATTGTGAAGAATACAAAGAAACCTTCATAGACTTTTAAATATTTAAACATAAAGCTCATTGTATTTGGCCTGACACATATTACTGCCTGAAATGAGTTCATTTTGATGTTCAAAAGCTTTGGTCTGCACTAATCAATAGTATTGATTGGGATGGAAAGGGCACTGCAGCATTTACATTTTGTCTCCTTTGCACCCCATCACAGATCACATTTCTTCGGAACATTGCGTGGACTTTGTCCAACCTGTGCCGAAACAAGAATCCCTACCCGTGCGAGCAGGCCGTGCTGCAGATGCTGCCTGCCCTCTCTCAGCTCCTTCAGCATCATGACAACGAAATCCTCTCAGACACCTGTTGGGCCCTGTCCTACCTCACAGAGGGCCACAATGAGCGCATCCATCATGTGGTGTCCATGGGTGTCCTACCCAGGCTCGTAGAGCTCATGACCAGCTCAGAACTCATTGTCTTGGTAAATGTCTTTGCAAGAGGCTTCAGACTAGAGTGTGTGGGTGCCATGACTTCAGTTCAGAGTGCTTGCTCAGCAAACCCAAAGCCCTGGTTCTATCCCTAGCACCATAGAAAATAGACTGGTAGAACATGCCTAAATCTTGGCACTGGGAGAATGGAGGCAGGAAAGATAGAATTCAAGGTCATGCTTGGCTGCACAGTGAGTTCAAGAGTAGCCTGGACTATGTAGTATCATGTCTCAAAAGACAAAAACAGATTA
>NW_004949125.1:4801422-4802185 GCF_000317375.1 Microtus ochrogaster | reverse complement strand
CAGGGAGAGTGAAGAATATCAGGAGAGAAGCAGCCAGGTCTGCTGTTGGATGCTTATAACTGCACTTAGGAGGCTGAAAGAAGGATCACAAATATGAGGCTAGCCTGGGCTCCATGAAGGAAAAAAAATCACCTTTAAGCACTTATGTATTTATTATGTGTGGGGTGAGCATATACCACGATGCATGTGTGGAGGGCAGAGGACAAGTTTCAGGAGTTGATTCTCTCTTCACCACGTGGGCCCAGGGAATCCAGATCCCATCAGCAGGCCTGAGACTACAAGGCACCTTTATCCACTGAGCTATCTCACCTTTCCAGGGAAGCAACTTATAATAGAAGTGCTGAGGCCCAGTTGGTATTATCTGGACAAGGCTGTCCCCTCAGGTGAGTGGCAGGCTAGCCTGATAGTGGAAACCTGGCAGTCTTGAGAGCCTTCACTGGGGGCTGCCACTGCAGCTCACCTGAGAGGATTGTGAGTTCAAGGCCAGGGATAGGGATGTGCTCAGTGTATAGAGGGCTCGCCCAGCACTCAGGAAGCTCTGGGTTCCATCCCCAGTTCTGTGGATGTGGAGCACACTTATAATCTCTGCACTAGGGGGTGGGGGGAGACGACAGGAGGATCAGGAAGCTCAGGGTCATCCTCGGCTAACTACTGAGTTTGAGACCAGTGTGAGGTGAGACCTTTTCTCCAGAAAAAGGCAAGAGGATCAAAAGCTTGGTGTCCTTGGCTACATAATGAATTCAAGACCAACTTGAATTTACAC
>NW_004949125.1:4798765-4800282 GCF_000317375.1 Microtus ochrogaster | reverse complement strand
ATTTTAGCCATTCTGACAGGTGTAAGATGGTATCTTAAAGTTGTCTTGATTTGCATTTCCCTGATCGCTAGGGAAGTTGAGCATGACCTTAGGTGTCTTTTGGCCATTTGAACTTCTATTTTCATTCTTCTATATGTTGATATCCAGTTATGCCAGCACTACTTGTTAAATATGCTTTTTTTTCCATTTGATATTTTTTGCTTCTTTATCAAAGATCAGGTGTGTGAAGATGTGTGGATTGATGTCCAGGTCTTCTATTCAGTTCCATTGGTCCTCCTGTCCGTTCTTATGCCGATACCATGCTGTTTTCAGTACTGTAGCTCTGTAGTAGAATTTGAAGTCAGGGATTGTGATGCCCCCAGAAGTTCTTTTATTGTACAGGATTGTTTTGGCTATCCTGGGTGTTTTGCTTTTCCAAGTGAAGTTGAGTACCGTTCTTTCGAGGTCTTTGAAGAATTTTGCTGGGATTTTGCTGGGCATTGCATTGAATCTGTCCGGGCTAGCCTTAAATTCATTATATAGCCAAGAAGGACCTTGAGCTTTGGGACCTCCTAACTCCATCTCCCACAAACAGGGATTGCAGGTGGGCAGCACCATGCCAGGTTTATATACACAGAACTTCACACATGCTGGGCAAGCACTCTTCCTGTTGCTGCACACCAGCCCCCACTATACCATCATTTACCCATAGTTCCCTTATCTAGCCACCTTGACTCAGAATCCTTTGGGAAACAAACAAGTACTTGAGACTATGTAAAAGCAGCTGCGGGTATGCTGGCCGAATAAAAGCCCAACAACTTCCAGATATTACTGGGCGCAGCACTCAGCATGTGACTCCTGAATTGGGATACATTGTGACACTTAGCCGTTGGTCTTGGTCCTTCCAGACACCTTCTCTCCGCACATTGGGTAACATTGTCACAGGAACAGATCTGCAGACCCAGATGGCCATTGATGCTGGCATGCTGAAGGTACTGGGTCAGCACCTGAGACACCCAAAGTCCTCCATCCAGAAGGAAGCTGCCTGGGCCGTGAGCAACGTGGCTGCTGGGCCCAGACATCACATCCAGCAACTGATCACTTGTAACCTGCTGCCCCCATTGGTAGCCCTACTAAAAAACGTAAGTGGTGGAGCCGGGGAAAGAGAGAGTCTGTACAGTGCCTGTTGTACAAGCATGAGGACCTGAGTTCAATCCCCAGCAATCTCATGAAGAGAGATAGAAGTAGGATAATCAAAGGTTCAAGGTCTTCCGTGGCTACATTGTGCTTGGAAAGCCAGTCTGAGCCAGGTGAGACCCTGTCTAAGAAAATGCGTCCTGTGGGAGTCAGTCTGCCTACTTCATGGTTCCGCTCACATGCTGTGTTCTGATGAATTGAAGGCAGGTTGTCAGGGCATGGGACATAAATTTCATATATAAGCTCAGCTCTTACATCTGTCCTGGAGAGTAAACCAAGTTAAACCAGGACTGGAGCACATACCTGTAATCCTAACATGCAGAAGGGTTATAAATTGAAGG
>NW_004949125.1:4797796-4798446 GCF_000317375.1 Microtus ochrogaster | reverse complement strand
AACCATACACAGGGCCCTGGGACCGAGTGTCGGTACCACATAAACCAGGCATGGTGGTTCTCATTGTAAGGCCAGCATTTGGGAAGAGGAGGTAGGAGGGCCAGAAGTCCAAGGTCCTCCTCATCTCTACAGCAAGTTGGGGACCAGCCTGGGCTACATGAGAGCCTGTCTCAAAAATGTATAGAAACAACAACAAAGCACGAGTCAAGTCAGCATCCCTTTATGATGACCCTGGCACTGTAGAGAACGCACCCCCCTGTTTTTGCAGGCAGAATTCAGGGTCCAGAAGGAAGCTGTGTGGGCCGTGGCAAACTTCGCAACAGGGGCCTCTCAGAGCCAGTTGAGCATGCTTGTGCACTCAGGAGTCCTGGAGCCGCTGCTAAATCTGCTCACTGCTCCAGACATGAAGATCATCACCATCGTCCTTGACATCATTTCTTACTTTCTCCAGGTAAGCTGTTCTGAACAGCAGTCTTAGACCCGAAGACAGTGAGCATGTGAGCGTACTTCTCAGAGATATGGCAGTGGGGTTGCTGGGGTGGGGGCCAGAGTGTTCAGTGGCTAAGGGTGCTTGCCTCCAAGCTGACCACCCAAGTTCAGTCCCCAGGACCCATGTGGCTGTGGGAGAGATGGGGCTTCAGCGAGTTGTC
>NW_004949125.1:4787057-4788574 GCF_000317375.1 Microtus ochrogaster | reverse complement strand
TTTTTTTTTTGTTATTGAATATTTTTCATTTTGAATTCTTTAATGCTTTGGACAAAAGCATTTTTATATTTATTATGTTTGTATTCTCTAATGTTGAATACATTTTGAGTAGAAAAGTGAATGTGTGAACAAGTAAACGCATAGGTGAATTCATGAATGTATTTGTGAGTGAATGAATTCATGGGAGAGTTTGTGAATGAATTCATGGGAGATTATTGTGAATGAATGACTTCATGGGTGACTTTGTGAATGAAATTTTGTGAATAAATGTGCACATGCATGATTGAGAAAATAAATTAATGAAACGAGAGGGAAATCTTGGCATTTCCATTGGGTCTGTGGCCACTCCTGCTGGAACAGGTCTGTCTCTACCTAGGAAAGCTCCCTTAGGGCTGTCCAGCTGAAGCACCCACCCTCCAGCACACTCAGTGTCTGATGGTCTCTTTGCTGGTCCCCATCCATCCTCAGGAAGCAGACAAGCTGCATGAGAAGGAAAACCTGTGTCTTCTGATAGAGGAATTTGGCGGTATTGAAAAAATCGAGTCCTTACAGCTCCACCAGAATTATCATATTAGCCAGAGTGCCCTGAACATTATTGAGAAACACTTTGGTGAGGTGAGTAACAAGGGCCCCACGTCCTGGGGCCACCTCTTGGTGGCGTGCTTCTAATGCTATCGCAGTGAACCTAGCGCTTGGTCAGGCTGAGTTCCTACCCTCCTGAATTTAACTGGCTGCCTTCCTGGATCCTGTTCTTCATTGTGGCCTTCGAGTATCAAGAAGCTTGTTTGTGAGCTGGGAGGCTGTTCAGCTGGTTGAGCACTTGCTATGCAAGCATGAGAACCTGAGTTCGAGCACATGTGAAAAGTCCAGGGATGTTGAAACATGCTTAGGATCCCAGTTCTGGGTGGGTAGAGACGTTTGATCCCTGGCTAGCCAGTCTAGCCAAATGAAGTTCCAATCCAGCAAGAGAGCATGTCTCACAAAACAACAGCAAAAAACGATGTGGGGTGCCGGTGAGATGGACCAGTGTTGTGATAGTCAGGAACACCATGACCAAAAGCAGGGGTGGGGGGAGGAAAGGGTTTATTTGACTTACACTTCCACATCAATATTCATCACAGAAGGAAGTCAGGACAGAAACTCACACAGGGCAGAAACCCAGAAGCAGGAGCTGATGCAGAGACCTTAGAGAGCTGCTGCTTACTGACTTGCTCAACCTGCTTTCTTTCTTTCTTTTGTTTTTTTAATTTAAAAGTTTTTTTTTATTTTGCATACCAACCACAGTTCCCCACTTCCCCTCTTCCTGCTCCCTGTACCTTTCCCGTATCCATTCCTCAGAAAGGGTAAGGAAGGATAACCTCAGCCTTCTCTCTTAATAGAACCCAGGACCACCAGCTCAGGGATAGCACCACCCACAGTGGGCTGGGCCCTTCCCATCAATCACCAATTAAGAAAGTGTCAGGGGCTGGAGAGATGGCTCAGTGGTTAAGAGCATTGCCTGCTCTTCCAGAGGTTCT
>NW_004949125.1:4783585-4786737 GCF_000317375.1 Microtus ochrogaster | reverse complement strand
TTTTTTTGAGACAGGGTTTCTTTGTGTAGCCTTGGCTGTCCTGGAACTCATTCTGTAGACCAGGATGACCTTGAACTCATAGAAATCTGCCAGCCTCTGCCTCCTCAGTGCTGGGATTAAAGGTGTGTGCACCACCACCTTACTATATCAGGCTTTTTAATGTGGGTCCCGCAGTGCTGGGATTAAAGGCTTGCTACCACCACTGTCTGGTTGTAGGTATTTTCTTAATTGAGATTCCCTCCTCTCAAATGATCCTAGCCTTTGCCAGATTGTCCTAGAACTATCGAGCACAACTGGGCAAAGGCACTTGCTGTCAAGCTTGACAACTGAAGTTCAACCCCTGGGTCCCAGACAGTAGAAAGGGGAAATGACTCTGAAAGTTGCCTTTGACCTCATGCATGCCATAGCAACATACCCCTTATCCTCTTACACACGCACACACACATGCACACACACATATACACACATACACATGCATGCGCATACACGTGCACATACATATACACACATGCACACACATACACACACATGCACACACGTACACATGCATACGCATACACGTGCACATACATATACACACATGCACACACATATAACACACATGCGCGCATATACACATGCACACGCATGCGTACACACATGCACACATACATATACACACATGCACACACATATACACATACACATACATGCGCGCATATACACATGCACACGCATGCGTACACACGTGCACACATACATATACTCACGCACACACTGTTAAACAACATGGACAGGCCCTGAGGAATGATGACTGAGGCTGACCTTTGGCTTCCCTACTGCACACAAAGCCAGTCTGCACCCATAGGAGTTTATCTCTTTGCTTCCAGTCTGAAACTGTCTCTTTCTTGGCACTTTAGCTGAAGCAGAGGAATGGGAAGGGAAGGGACAGGACACTTAAGATGATTTCCTATCTAAGAATGCAAACAATGCAGCCTGGCCCAGCTGTTGGAAAACCATTTTGCCCCTGACTGAATTTTGTCTTGTTCTAGAATAGTTTGGGGATGAGTTCTTCCACAAACTATCTGAGTTGTCTTGCCACCCTGAGAAAGGGGGATCAGATAACAGTTTTCATGAAGATCCTGTCTAGTGGTAAAATATACATCACATAAAAGTTATCTGGGGGCAATGACACTAGACTGTAACCCTAGCACCCAGGAAGCAAACACAGAAGGGTCAGGGGTTCAAGGCTATCCTTGGCTGCGTGGAGAGTTCAAGGCCGTGGAGACTTTGGAGATGTACTTAGTTGGTAAAGTGTTTGCCAGACAAACATGGGGGGACCTCAGCTACAGCTCAGCCTCCATGTAAAAACCTGGGCTTAGCGCATGCACTTGTAAACCCATCATTTGGAAGGCAGAGACAGGCCGATGGCCACCCCGTCTATCCAAAATGGTGAGTCCCAGACTCAGTGAGAGACTAAGGTAGCAAGTGATTGAGGAAGACTCCTGAAGTCAACCTCTGGTCTCTGTAAGTGCATGTGAACATTTACACACAGGTAGGCACACATACTACATATACACACAAGGCCAGTTACAAAAGGGCAAATCTTGCTTGATTCCGTTTCTGTGAGGTCCTGAGATCGAGCAAACTCATAAGCAACAGAAAGTACAGAATGGTGGGTCCCAGAGGCTGGGTGGGGTAGAAGGTGTGAGTTAGTGTTAAATGGGAACAGAGTTTCAGTTCAGTTTGGGATGTTCTCAATGGCAGCAAGCTTAAAAATCCTTCAGATGGTACTGGTAAAGTGGCTGGGTGTGTAAAGATGCTGCTGCCTAAACTATGATCTGAGTTCAAGTCCCAGGATCTACCAGTGAAAGAGTAAACTCCCACAAGCTATCTTCCAACAAGGCTGTGGAATGTGTACACGTGCTTGTTTGCTTATGTGCGTGCACACACACACACACACACACATATAAAATTTTAATTGTTAAAATGAATCTGAACCCAGTGATGGGGTCCACACCTATAATCCTAGCACTCAGGAGGCAGAGGCAGGCACAGTAAGAGCACAAACCGCTCTTGCAGAGGACCTGAGTTCGGTTCGCAACACCCTCATTAGGTGACTCACAGCTGCCTGTAATTCCCTGCTCCACACAGCCCCACCCCCAAGCCCAACCTAAGAAGTATTTGGATAATTTGTGCCTCTGAGGAGCCTCAAGGTCACTTGAGATAAGTTCTAGAACTCACTGGAAGACATTCTAGTCCAGCTGGGCTGTCAAAGATGCTGTGACGGCAAGCTGGTAAACCTGGAGTATAACAGTGTCTGTTCTTCCGTGAAGGAAGAAGATGTCCTTGTGAAGGAAGAAGATGTCAGTTTTCGCTACCGGGGGCCGAGAGTGTGAATACACAAAGCACTTAGAAGACGGACCTCTCACAGCTGCCCAATGACCAAGCCACACAGGGCTCACGCCTTTGAGAGGTGCCCCTCCTCGAACTCGGTTCGTCACACACAAAGCTTTTAAATCTTAATAAAATGTTCAACACTTTCACTTCTTCTGTGTGGTTTCTGTATGTGTTACTTCTCTTGCTAGGATCAAGTACCCAGAAAAGGCAGCTTCCGGAAAGATTTGCTCATTGTTTGAGGGTACAGTCTGGCATGGTGGCTGGAGCCCGAGCCGGTTGGCCACGTTGCACCCACGCACAGGAAGCAGGGAGAGATGCATGCTGGTGCTCAACTCACCGTCTCCTTATTTAGACTGGGACCCCAGCCCATGGGATAGTGCTACCTGACTTTGGAAAGAGGCTTCCCTCCTCGGTTAACCTGATCTGGAACATCTTCTGTGGGGGTTGAGGAGATGGCTCATGGGCTAGTGTTTGGTGTGTCCTCAGGAGAACGGGAGTTTGGATCCCCATGGAAATGCCAGGAGGATTGGCAGCCTGTTCGTAATTCCAGATTTGGAAGGTGGACATGGGATTCCCCAGAGCTAGAGAGCTAGCTAGTCACGAACTTGCTTCAGGGGGAGTAGGTTGGAGGAGTAACAGGGGCTGATTCTTTTTATTGCTTCAGGCCTCCATGTGTTTGCACACACACATACAGACACAACCCACACAAAATGTAAAGAAAAGCATAAGTTCTCGCCAGGTGTTAGTAGTGCACGCCTTTAATCCCAGCACTC
>NW_004949125.1:4781740-4783350 GCF_000317375.1 Microtus ochrogaster | reverse complement strand
CACAGATACACCTAGAAACTTCTCCTAGGTGATTCTAGGTCCCATCAAGGTAACAATATTAACCATTGGAGATTAGGATCGTTTTAAAATTATCTTAAAATTTTCATTGTAGGGGCTGGAGAGATGGCTCAGCGGTTAAGAGCATTGCCTGCCCTTCCAAAGGTCCTGAGTTCAATTCCCAGCAACCACATGGTGGCTCACAACCATCTGTAATGAGATCTGGTGTCCTCTTCTGGCTTGCAGGCATACACACAGACAGAATATTGTATACATATACATAATAAATATTTTTAAAAATTTTTCATTGTATATATTTATTATGCATAGTACCATATCACATGAGGGCATTTTGAAATTGCATTCACTTATTGTGTGAAGTGTGCCACAGTGTGTGGGTGGAGGTCAGAGGACAACTTGGGACAGTCAGTTCTCTTACCACTAGGTGGGATCCAGGGATCACAATTTGGTCATCAGGCTTGGGGACAGATGTCTTTGCCACTGAGCCATGCACTGGAGCTAGGATAGCTTCATATACTGTATTGGGTTTTGTTTGTTTTTTCTTATTAATTGAATTTATTCATATATTTTATATCCCAACTGCAGTTTCCCCTCCCTCCTCTCCTCCTATTCCCTCCTCCCACCTCCCCCAGCACTCTCCCCATCCACTCCTCTGTTTCTGTTCAGAAAGGGTTGGGGCTCCCACGGGTGTCAACAGAGCATGGCATATCAAGCTGAGGTAGGGTAGGCTCCTCCTCTTGTATTAAGTCTGGGCAGGGCAACCCAGTATGAGGGATAGGTTCCTGAAAGTCAGCTCAAGCCGCAGGGACAGGCCCTGCTCCAGCCGCTAGGAGTCCCACAAGGAGACCAAGTTACACGACTTTCACATTTATGAAGAGGGCCTAGATCGGTCCAACGCAGTTTCCCTAGCTGTTGGTCCAGAGTCTGTGAGCTCCTATGAGCCCAGGTTAGCTGTCTCTCTGGGTTCCCTGATGGGGACCTTGACCCCCTGGCTCTTGCAATCCCTCCTCTCTTTCTTCAGCAGGACTCCCAGAGCTCGGCCCAGTGCTTAGTGGATTTCTGCATCTGCTTCCATCGGTTACACAACTGGGGTAATCACCAATTGATTCCAGGAGATAGCCAGGTCAGGCTACCTATCTACTGTTGCTAGGAGTCTTAGCTGGGGTCATCCTTGTAGATCCGTGGGAGTTTCCTTGTACCAGATTTCTACCTGACCCCAAACTGCCCCCTTCATCGAGACATCTCTTTCATTATTCTTTCCCTTCATCCAGCCCCCAACCCAATCCCGCATGTTCCTAACTCCTTTGGCCCCCAGTTTACCCAGGGAAATCCATGTGTCCCCATCTCCCTTTGGGCCCTCCTTGTTGCGTAACCTCTCAGGTGCTATGGGTTGTAGCCTGGTTATTCTCTGCAACTAATACCCACTTAAGAGTGAGTCCGAGCCGGGCGGTGGTGGCGCACGCCTTTAATCCCAGCATTTGGGAGGCAGAGGCAGACAGATGTCTGTGAGTTCGAGACCAGCCTGGTCTACAGAGCTAGTTCCAGGACAGGCTCCAAAACCACAGAGAAACCCTGTCTCGAAAAAGAAAAAA
>NW_004949125.1:4767367-4781517 GCF_000317375.1 Microtus ochrogaster | reverse complement strand
CCCACCAGCATAAGGTGTCCTTAGTGTTTTTGATCTTAGCCATTCTGACAGGTGTAAGATGGGCATTTCTCTGATGGCTAAGGATGGTGAATAATTCTTTAAGTGTCTCTTGTCTGTTTGAGATTCTGTTGAGAATTCTCTGTTTAGATCTGTACCCCATTTTTAATTGGATTATTTGGAGGTTTTTTTGATGTCTAGTTTCTTGAGTTCTTTTATATTTTACAGATCAACCCTTGGTCAGATATGGGATTGGTAAAGATAGTTTCCCATTCTGTAGGCTGTCATTTTTGTCTTATTGACAGTGCCCTTTGCCTTAAGAAGTTTTTCAGTTTCAGAAGGTCCCATTTATTAATTGTTGATCTCAGTGTCTGTGCTACTAATGTTCTATTCAGGAAGTTGTCTTCTATGCTAATATATTCAAGCCTCCTTTTCACTTTCTCTTCTATTGGGTCCAGTGTAATTGGATTTATATTGCAGTCTTTGATCCACTTGGACTTGAGTTTTGTGCAGGGTGGTAGATATGGATCTATGTGCATTTTTCTATATGTCAGCTTCCATTTATGCCAGCACCATTCATTGAAGATGCTTTCTTTTTTCCATTGTATAATTTTGGCTCCTTTGTCAAACATCAGCTGTTCATAGGCATGTAGATTTATACCAGGGACTTCGATTCAGTTCCACTGATCCACCTGTTTTTATGCCAATATCATGCTGTTTTTGTTACTATAGTTCTGTAGTAGACCTTGAAATCAGGGATCATGATACCTCTGGAAGTTCCTTTATTTTATTTTATTTTATTTTATTTGGTTTTTCGAGACAGGGTTTCTCTGTGGTTTTGGAGCCTGTCCTGGAACTAGCTCTTGTAGACCAGGCTGGTCTCGAACTCACAGAGATCCGACTGCCTCTGCCTCCCGAGTGCTGGGATTAAAGGTGTGCGCCACCACCGCCCGGCTGGAAGTTCCTTTATTGTACAGGATTGTTTTAGCTATCCTGGGGTTTTTATTTTTCCATACAAAGCTGAGTATTGTTCTTTCAAGGTCTGTAAAGAATTGTGTTGGAACTTTGATGGGGATTGCGTTGAAGCTGTAGATTGCTATTGGTCACACACTATGTTTATGTTGAGCATATCTCCCTCCCTTCTCCACATGCTCCCTTCTCTCCCCTCCCCTCCCTAGTCCCCTTCACTCCCTTGGCAGCCTCACATCTGCTTCCCTGTCGTGTATCCATACACGGCTTCACACATCTCTAGATATCCAGGGAGCATCGATTAGACAAATACAATCTTTTGTCTTTCTGAGACTAGCTTCAGTGGTTTAGTGTGTTCATCTCCAGTTATCTCCAGTCTCCTGAGAATAACATGACTTCATTCTGTTTTGTGGCTGAAAAGCTTCCATTGTGTGTGGAAACCACAGTTTTGTTTACCATTCCTCTGTCTTTGGAGACCCAGCCTGGCTCCAAGACTTAGCTGTTGTGAAGAGAGCTGCACTCAGCACTGAAATAGAGGTATCTCTATGGTATGTTGATTTAGAGCCTCTCATGGAAATAGCCAGGAGTTGTATAGCGGGGCTGTTTGGTAGATCTACTTTCAGTTTTTTGAGATATCTCCATGCTGATTTCCACTGTGAAGGACTTGCTTAGGTTACTTTTGTTCCTACGAGCCATATATAAGATTTCCTCTTTGTCCACATCATCCCCAGCATTTGCTTTCTGTTGATTTGTTTCTGTCTGAATACATGCCATGTGATTGCAGTTGGCCACAGATGCCAGAAGAGGGAGTTGAATTGCCGAGAGCTGGAGTTACAGGTGGTTGTGAGCTGCCAACTGTGGGTGCTGGGAACAGAACTTGGATCCTAAGCAAGAGCAGTATATGCTCTTTAAAAAAAAAAAAGATTTATAAATGTGAGTGCTCTGTCTGCTTGTATACCTGCATGACAGAAGAGGGTATCAGAACAAGGCATTATCAGATCCCATATGGATGATTGTGAGCCACCGTGTGGTTGCTAGGAATTGAACTCGGGACCTCTGGAAGAGCAGCCTTAACAGCTGCTCTTAACTGCTAAGCCATCTCTCCGGTCCTGAGCAATACATTCTCTTAACCATGAAACATCTCTTCAGTCCCCAGTCTTCTGGACAGTTTTTGTATCTGAGTTCATCAGGGGGATTGGTCTATAATTTTTTTGTCAGTGTATCTATCTTGTTTTACTATCAGGATTAATGCTAGTGTCATAAATAGAGTTTGGGAATGTCTCTGCATTTTCTCTTTTACTAAATTGGGTGCTCTGGCGGTCTTGTAGAATTTGGCAGCTAATCCATCTGCACCTGGACTTTTATAGTTAGATTTAAAAAAAATTACTACTTTAGGCTGGGCGGTGGTGACACACACCTTTGATCCCACCACTCGGGAGCCAAGGCAGGCTTGTATCTGTGTATTTGTATCTCAAATAACAAAGCAGAACAAAAAAATAAAGAAACTACTATTTTAATCTCATTGTGTATTTAGAACTGTTTAAATTTTCAGATTGTTTGTCTCATTTAATTTAATTTTTTGTTGTTGTTGTTTTGAGACAAAGTTTCTCAGTATCTTAGGCTGTTCTGGAACTCACTCATTAGTTTCATTTTTGTTGATCCCTTGCATCTAGAAATGCTTCCACGTCTTGGGTTTTCCCATTTAGTGGGGTATATGTTTCAAAGTTTAGCATAACGATTTTCAGAATGTCATTGGTATCTGTTGTAATGCCTCCTTTGAATCTCCAATTGTATTAGTTTGTTCGTGTGTGTGTGTGTGTGTGTGTGTGTGTGTGTGTGTGTTTTGCCAAGGTTTTATCAATCTTGTTTTGTTGTTTTTGTTCCCTCAAAGAACCAATTCTTGTTCATTTGTTTGAGACAGGGTCTCTTATTTCAGGCTAGCTCAAACTTGCTGTATAGCCAAGAATAATCTTAAACTTCTGATCTTCCTGCTTTGCTAAGTTTTTTTAAATTAATTTTTAAAATTTATTTTACATACCAACCAGTTTCCCCTCCCTCTTCTCCTTCTGTTCTTTCCCTCCACCTCCTTTCTATCCCACCCCATCCCCATCCGCTCCTCTCCCACAGGAGACAACAAAGCATGTCACATCAAGCTGAGGCATTAAGACTGAGCAAGGCATTCCATCATAGGGAAGGGGTTCCAAGAAACCAGCTCATACACCAGGGACAGATCCTGGTCCCACAACTAGGAACCCCCACAGACCAAGCTCCACAATTGTCACCCATATGCAGAGGGCCCATGCAGGCTCCCTAGTTCTTGGTCCAGAGTCCATGAGCTCCCACGAGGTCTGGTCAACTATCTCTGGGTTTCCCTACTATGAGTTTTCTGTTTGTTGGGGATGGAAACCCAAGCTCCATGCATACTGAGCAAGTGTTCTGCCAGCAGAATCACACTCTCAGCACAAGGACCAACTCTTTTTCATTCGTTCATTAGTTTTTATTTTTTCATTTCCCTTTCACTGATTTCTGCCCTAATCTTTACCTCTGTCCACCAATTTTTCAGTTTAACTTGCTCTGATTTTCCACAGGCCCTAAGGTACGCCATTAAGTTATTGACTTGCTATCTCTCTAGTGTTAAGAGTGTAGGCACTTGGGGCTGTAAATATCTCTCTCAGAGCTGCTTTCATTGTGTCATAGGCGGGCGGTATGTTGTGTCTTCATTTTCATCCAATTCTAGGACATTTTCATCTTCCTTCTTGACTTTTGTATTTATTATTATCTTTCATTTCATGCACATTGGTGTTTGTTTGCCTTAGTGTCTGTGGGGGTGTCAGATCCCCCGGAACTGGAGTTACGGACAGTTGTAGGCTGCTATGTGGGTGCTGGGAATGGAACTCAGGCCCTCTGAGTTGTTCCTAGTACCCGTGTGGTCTCAGGTATAGTGGGAGTCTTCTGCCGGAGTTGTGGGCTGGGATCTTTATTATATTATTTATTTACTTTGTGTGTATGACATGCAAAGTCTATGTGGTGTGTGTGGTACATGCACATAAACGTCCAGATGTGTGCACCCTGTGTGTGTACCCCTGCGTGTGTGCACCCTTGCATGTGTGTGCCTGAGGAACTCAGAGCTGGGCATCTGATGTTAGCCATGCTACTTTGAGACAACAGTTCTCGGTGAGTCAGAACTTTCCATTTCAGCTAGCCTGGCTGGCCAATGAACTCTCGGCACTGCCTTTCTTTGCCCCACAGTGCTTGGGTTATAAGTGTGAATAGCACAATGGCCTTTTCTTTTTTTTTTTATGGTTTATTTAACTTTTATTTTATGTGCATTGGTGTGAAGTGTCAGATCCCCTGGAACTGGATCTTCAGACAGTTGTGAGCTGCCATGCGGGTGCTGGGAATTGAATCCGGGTCCTCTAGAAGAGTAAGTAGTCAGTGCTCTTAACCACTGAGCCATCTCTCCAGCCCCCACAATGGCCTTTTCATGTGGGTGTTGGGGATTTGAACTTATATCTTCAGGCTTACAAAGCAAGCCCTCTTTCCCCCTTAAGCCATCTCCAAGTCCCTTCTCTGCAGTGTTTTTAAATGAGTGGCAGGGCTTGTGGAGACAACTACCATCTGCTCATCCAAGCACCAGCCCTGAGAGCCTACTATCGTGTTCTTTAATCCTTTAAAGAGGGAGCCGGGTGGTGGGGGCACATGCCTTTAATCCCAACACTTGGGAGGAGGAGGCAGGCAGATCTCTGAGTTCAAGGCCAGCCCAGTCTATAGAGTGAATTTCATGAAGCCAGGGCTACACAGAGAAACCCTGTCTTGAAGAAAAGGGGGAGTCTGGAGGAGGGCAGCAAGATAGTTCAGTTGGTAAAGGTGCTCCCATCAGCCTGAGGACTTGAGTTCCACCCTCAGGACCCACAAGAGGGAAAAGTTGTCTTCTGCTCCCGCCCCCCTCCCCCACTTCCTCCTCTGGAACTTCCAGGGTGGGCATTCCAGAAGCCGTGTTTCTAGTGTTCCTGTTTGCTGTTATTGTCTTTTCTGCACTGGACTGTTTCTCTACTCTCCCTTATCACTCCTCCCAGAAGGCTTTTCTTTTCCGCAGCCACTTAATTTGAGGAATTTGTTTATATAAGCTTCCTCCTTTGTTAGTCCAAGATGCTATCTGCACAGCTATGGCATCAGCCTCCTCTTCTGAAGGAAAGGTTTGTGTTCATTTTAAGTTTGATGTGTTCAAGTCCAAGGGAGGGTTCTGTGAAAGACCCGTTGGCCTTGCCTTCTCTGCTCATGTTAGAAAGGCCCTCAGGGGGGGCTGGAGAGATGGCTCAGTGGTTAAGAGCACTGACTGCTCTTCCAGAGGACCCGGGTTCAATTCCCAGCACCCACATGGCAGTTCACAACTGTCTGAAGATCCAGTTGCAGGGGATCTGACACCTTCACAACAATGCACATAAAATAAAGTTAAATAAAAACATAAAAATATTTAAAAAAAAAAAAAAGAAAGGTCCTCAGGGTGTTGGGGTATGGCTCAGCGGTAGAGCACCCGACTAGAATCCTTACCTCCATGAGGGGTTCAGGTTGTGGTTCAGATGCTAGCATCCTCCAGTCAGGGGCTGGAGTCACGATTCAACAGTGGCATACCTACATGGAGTCCTCCAGTAAGGGTCTGTGGCTCAGAGATAAGCAAGCACATCCCTGAGAGTTTACATCCCCAAATTCCACCAAAGCACTATTCAAGAAAGAGATCATTAATAAAAAGCCTTCATATTGATTGGAGATGTGGGAAGGACCACGTAGGGTGACAGTGGGGTCCTGGGCCCTTCGAGCGGATGATCCCAACTATTCCAACTGGAGCTATGGCCTGGTGATATAGTTCAGGAGCACAGTGTGCTTAGCACGCGCTGTACAGGGAGATGGATCTTTTAAACGTTGGCAAAGGTTGATAGAGTTCTCTTTTAGTTCTCCCATTCTAGGGGCTGTGCAGTTTCCAGGTCAGGTTGTTCACTTCCAGGAACACATTCTTTGTCAGTTCTGAGCTGTGGAGATCAAGCCTAGTCAACCCAGAGCACACTCTCCTAGGGAGTCCATGGGCCGTGCATCCAACACCACGGATTTTCAGGCTGGATGTGGTGTCCCTCAAGACTTGGGAGCATAGAGAGGATGGTGGTGAATTCTAGGCCAGACTGGGCTCTACAGTGAAACCCCATCTCAAGATATAATGAAACTTACAGAAGAAACTCGACTGCTCAAGAGGCTGAGGTTATAGACCAGTGAAATGGCCCAGTGAGTCAAGGACTGGTGGCCAAGCTGGACAAACTGATTTGATCACATCTCCCCTGGAGATTAGGGCGACCTGGTCTCCCCTTCCTCCCATAAATGCCCATGAAACGTCTTTCAGGGCTAGGGCAAGGGATCTCAGGACATGTCTGCCTCCTCCCTTAGCCCCGTTTCAATACAGACCCTGCGCAAGTACAATTCTCAAGTTACTGATTCACTATTACACAGAAACAGAAACACAATACACAAACAGACAGACATAAAAATGAGCTCTTTTCTTTATACCTCCAACTGGGTTTAGAGTGTGTCTGGGAGTGACTTGATTCCCGGTCAGGGAACCAAATGTTGGACTCTAGCGTCCAAACACCGAGAAGGAATCGCCCCCAGAGACCATCTCACACACCACAGCCGATGCAAAAGCATGAGGATTTTATTAATTCTGTCATGACAGGGTCCCCCAGCATTTGGGAAGCTGAGGGACCTTGAATAGCTGGTACAGTCTACTTTTAAAGGGGTCACAGAAGCAAGGGGGATTGTTCTTTGACTATTCTGATTGGCTTATTTGAAAAGGCTATTACCAATAATTGACTGGAGAGATGTTGCCAGATCAGATGAGGTAAGAGGTCATTTTGACCCCGTTTCCCAGGGGATCGAACCAAAACATACGTATATGGGTAATTGTTCAGGAACTGAGTACGTGCGAGTGTAGCTGTTAGGTCCTTGGTTCCCAGGGGAGGAGAGGAAGCACTATGGCACAGAGGCTGAGAGGATTCAGAATTGTCAAAAATGGCTTCAGGATTGTCTTAAAGTCTTACACCAGGACCTACACGGCAAAAGGAGAGAACCTACTTCTGTAAGCTATTGTCTGATCTCCGCATGCACACTGTGGCATGCGTGTGACACACAATCCATGCTGTGCACTTTATTAACAGGCTGAGGCGGGAGCAATGCCTGAGCCCAGAAATTTAAGGCTAACCTGGGCAACATAGCAAGCCCAGTTTCAAAAAGTTTAAATTATGTATAACATATTAATATGTGTCATACGTAAGTATTTATAATAGTTACATGTTATAACAGGAATGTTCTAAATGGAAGGAAATGAGCCCACTAGTCCTAAACTACTCTGAGGGTTTGAAAAAAAAAATAGTGCCCAAAGGAAGTGGCACTATTAGGAGGTGTAGCCTTGTTGGAGGAAGTGTGTCACTTTTGGGGGTGAGCTTTGCTGTCTCTTATATGTTCAAGATAGCACCTGGTATCTAAGTCTACTTCCTGTTGCCTCAGTCCACTTCCTATTGCCTTTTGATCAAGATGTGACCAGCACCATGTCTGCCAGCATGCCGCCATGTCCTGCCATGATGATAATGGACTAAACCTCTGAAAATGTAATTAAATGTTTTTCCTTTATAAGAGTTGCTGTGGACATGGTGTCTCTTCACAGCAATAGAAACCCTTACGAAGGTAACCACTATATTTACATTTTCATTGTCCTTCTACCCTGGGTCTAGCTACTTGTGTATTTTACAGGTGATGTTTGATCAAAGACCAAGAGGTGACCGTCATATATTTTCAATCAGATTAGTGTCAGATTCTTTTCAAGTCTTTAAACATCTCACTCCAGGCCAGATGGTAGTGCTATACACCTTTAATTCCAGCACTCGGGCAGCAAAGGCAGGTAGATCTCTGGGTTTGAGGCCAGCCTGATGTACATAGCGAGTTCCAGGATAGAGAAAAAAAATTGCTAGTGAGGCAAGACTTTAATCCCAGCACTTTGGGAAGCAGACACAGGCATATCTCTGTGTGTTCTAGGCCCTCTAGGACCATATTAGATCATGAGACTCTGTCTCAAAAACAACAAAACCATCTGTAAAAACCTGGCATGGTTCTGCAGGCCTTTAATTCCAGTGTTCAACATGTAGAGACAGGAGGATCAGAAGTTTAGGACTGGGCTGGGGATCTCACTCAGTTGGTAGAGTACCTTGCTTAGCACGTGCGAAGCTCTGGGTTCTATAGACTGCACCCTACAAACCCGGAGTTTGGGTGCCACCGAATCCCAGCACTCAAAAGCTGGGGGCAGCAGGATCAGAGGTTCAAAGCCATCCTTGGGTACATAATTGGAGGCCAGCCTGGGCTAATGAGAATCTACCTGAAAGCAAATGCTAGAGATGGTGCTGAGATTGTCCCCTCCGCCCATATGGTCTAGCACAGGTTCCCTCCTCCTCTCATCCGTCACTCCGTGCTTAGATTACAAGACAAAGACACGTTTGTGGGTGAGAGTTACAGACGTGAACTGGTCTGGCAGGGTTCTTTGAAGCGGTGCCGTTTGCCTTCCCTACGTGGTCCAGGTGCATGGGGGTGGGGGTGTTAGTCACCATCTGGCTGAGCGCCTGTGCACTTGGACTCAGCCCACTGGGGTGACTGGCAGGCTAACAAAGCCAGGAAGGAAGGGGCACTGGCAGTGGCCTGGCTCACAGTGGGAAAACTGAACCGGGGCGACTCTGACCTGGCCTTTGCCCCCACATCTGTCATAGCACAGGGAAGAAATGTCATTCTCATGGCTAGCCATGCACAATTCAAAACTTAAGTGTCGTTTGTTTTCTTCTGAAATGCGGCATGGCTGCGCTGTGGAGATAACAGCCCGCTCTGTGCGGTAGTACGTAATATTCTAGGCACTGTAGGGGAAGCAACCTGACTTGAAGCCCTGGGTTTCCATTCCGGCTCTTCTCTCCAAGTAGCTCAAACCCAGCGAAACTCTTCGGATTCCTGTATCCATCGATTGCTTCACTGGTTGCTTCTTCCTGTCCTTCCATTTGGGTTTCTGATTTTCATTTGTAGAATAATAGGCTCAAATGTTAAGCTCAAAGTATTTATTCTTGAGCCGGGCATGCCTAATCCTAAGAAAACGGAGACAGGAGGCTATCCCATTTGGACCCAGGCTGAAGTACACTGTGAGAGCCATCTCAAATCAATTAAAACTTAAGAAGAGGGGGTTGGAGAGATGGCTCAGTGGTTAAGAGCATTGCCTGCTCTTCCAAAGGTCCTGAGTTCAATTCCCAGCAACCACATGGTGGCTCACAGCCATCTGTAATAAGGTCTGGTGCCCTCTTCTGGCCTGCAGGCATACACACAGATAGAATATTGTATACATAACAAACAAATAAATATTTAAAAAAAAATAAAACTTAAGAAGAGAATAACTCAAGACACTGGAATCTGGATGGAAAGCTTGGTGGATTACAGCTATAATTCCAACCCTTGGGAGCTGGAGGCAGGAGAATTAGAACAAGTACAACCATAGTTTTGGAGACAAAGTGAATTTGAGGTACTGTCTCTAATAAGAAGTGTATTCTTAGTGTTGCTACAATACAAAATCCTCAAAGCTGGATAACTTTATAAAGGAAAGAGATTTGTTGAGCCTCCGAGCCTGAAGGTGCATGGGCCCACACCAGACAAACACCCTCTTGCTGATGAAGTCCCAAAGTGATAGAGGGTGCCATATAACAAGAGACATCTGCATTAGTCTCTGGCTCCTTATAGGGCCACCAGGATTCAACCAGGGGTGCTCCACCTGAATGATCTAACCTCACCTTAGTCGCTCTCCCCAAGTGTTGTCTCTTCCCGTTTGTTGGTTTAACTTTCCATCCTCTGAATACTTTATAATGGGTAGCAAATTTCAACACAGGAACCCTTGGCCGACACACCCAGCCCATAGCCCCTAACTGCCTTCTCTATGTCTTGTAATGTTGTAATGACCGGGGCTGGGGATGTGGCTCAGTTGGTAGACTGCTTACTTTGCATGCACAAAGCCCTGGATTTGATCCCCAGCACCACGTAAACTTGGTGTGGTGTGGTGCCTGATTATAATCCCAAGCCCTCAGGAGGAGGAACTTTGAGGATCAGGAGTTCAAGGTCATCCTCAGGTACTCAGGAAGTTTCAGGCTGCCTAGAATAGAGACTCTGGCTCAGAACTCCAAAACCAGGGGTTGGGGAGATGAATAAGTAGTGTAAGTGTTTTCCAGGCAAGCCTGAGAACCAAGTTCAGATCCTTAGAGACCCACGTAAGCGTCTGTTGGGTATGGAGGCCCTGCTGCGTGCCAGGTTTGGAAGGGTGAGGAAGGAGATCCTAGTGAGACTAACTGCAGCGACAAGCTCTGGGTTTGACTGAGAGAACATGCCTCAACAAATAAAGTAGAAAAGCTATTGACAGTGACTCCAGGCATCAACATTGGGCCTCACATGAATGTGCACGTGTGCACCCATGCACCCACAGGTGTGCCCACATCCATGCAAACATGTATACACACACCACATGAAGAAAGAAAAAAAATCACAACCCATCCCACATTAAACCAAATTCTAGCATTAGTAGCAATCAATAGTGTATTCAAAGCTTCAGGATAAGACACTAAAGGGCTGGGGATGGAGGCCAGGAGTGAGATGTTTGTCTATGATGCCTCATGCCCTGGGTTATACCCCCAAAACAAGTAAGAAAAAGAACCCTTAAAAACAAAAAGTGAAGTCAGGTGTACTGGTGCCTGTCTGTAATCTCAGCTAGCCATGTGGAGACAGGGACTTGCTGATCAGTCTAGCTGTATAGGCTACATGAGACCCTGTCTCAGTCAATAGATTTTCTTTCTTTCTTTCTTTCTTTCTTTCTTTCTTTCTTTCTTTCTTTCTTTCCTTCCTTTTTTTGGTTTTTGGTCTTTTTTTTTTTTTTTTTTTGGTTTTTCGAGACAGGGTTTCTCTGTAGCTTTGGAGCCTGTTCTAGAAGTAGGTCTTGTAGACCAGGCTGGCCTCGAACTCCCAGAGATCCGCCTGCCTCTGCCTCCTGGGTGCTGGGATTAAAGGTGTGCACCACCACTGCCCAGCAAGATTTCACTTCCTAAAAGCCCAACCAACTGGTGGCACCGGTGCACACCTTTAACCTCAGCACTCAGGAGGCAGAGGTAGGTGGATCTCTGTGAGTTCAAGACCAGCCTGCTCTACAGAAGGAGTTCTGAGCAGGCACCCAAACCACAAAGAAACCATGTTTCAAAAAACAACAACAACAACAAAGACCATCCAAGCAAGAAATTATTTCCAAAGTGGGATATAGTGATGTGTGCCTATAATCCCAGCTCTAGAAACTGGTGCAGGAGAATTGCTGAGAATTTGAGAGCAGCCCGAGCTATATAGTGAGTTCTAGCCTAGCCTGGCCTACAGAGTGACAGAGTGAAACCCTGTCTCAAAAATAAGAGAAGGGGAAAGAAAAGAAAAGAGGAAAGGAGAAGAACGAGGAAGGGGAGGAAGAAGAAAAGTAGCAGAAGAAACCAGGACGCTGAAGAACCAGGGTCCAGATGGGAAGCAACCCAAGACAGTACAGTTTTGGTCTTGATTCTAAGATGATGAACTCGGAGAACCGAGAGACAAACCAAGGAAGTGAACAACGCCGCCAGGAACAGATGCTGTTCTTCCTGATGTTGCCAGAGCTCAACTGACAGAGATGAGGCTAGGACCCCAGGGAAGAGGAGCAGAAGGTGAGAACCAGCCTCAGCCTACAGGGAGGAATCCTGCAGCAAACTGGAAGCAGAGGGAACGGTTTCAAACAGCTCTCGAACAAGAAGTGAAAACCTGTACAGACGGACATGAAAGGACCTCTTCATTGCCTGATGTCTCGTTTTTCCAGTAAGGAGACAACAGAGAGTCTTCAGTATGTGAATCAAGACAAAAGAGGAGGGGCTGGAGAGATGGTCCGGGCTTAAAGTGCCTACTGCACAAGCAAGAGAACCCGAGTTCAACTTCCAGGTACCCATGGGAAAGTGGGGCATAACGTAGCATGTATGTACCCCAGTACTGGAGCCTAAACAGGTAGGTGTGTGTGTGTAGCATAACCCACACCAGTGGGTTACTGGGGTCAGCAAGAACTTGGACATCCCTTAAGGGAAGTCCTGTAGACACCCAGGCTTCACCCTTCCTTTGGTTCTCCCCAGCGCACTGGCACTGGGACCAAACCCAGGGCTAATGTTTGCCAAACAATCTTACTTTCCAACACCTATTCCTCTCTTGGATTCTGAATTCTCATCACCCAAACATGACTTTACATACTTTTTCCTGCAAACTCTTCTGGGAGAGGCCAGCAAATACCAGAATTTCTCTCCTGCAAAATACACAGAGAGCTGGGGCTGGTGAGACGGCTCAACCATTAGGAGGTGCTCAATTCCTTTCCAGGGGAAATCAGTTCGGTTCCCTGCCCGGGACCCATGTTAGGCGGTTCACAACTATCTGTAGCTCCAGCTCCAGGGCATCCAATGCCCGCTTCTGGCCTCTGTAGGTACTTCACACACATGGCAAACATTCATGCAGATACACAAATTAAAGTTTAAAAAAAATACACAAAGAGCCGGATGGTGGTCACGAACGCCTTTAATCCCAGCACTCGGGAGGCAGTGGCAGGCGGATCTCTGTGAGTTCGAGGCCAGCCTGGTCTACAAGAGCTAGTTCCAGGTCAGGTTCCAAAGCTACAGGAAAAACTCTGTCTTAAAAAACCAAAACCAACCAACCAACCAAACAAACAAAAACCATAAAGAAAGCATAATAGGGGGAGGGGGAGGGAAATGGGAGGCGGTGGCGGGGAAGAGACAGAAATCTTTAATAAATAAACAAATTAATAATAATAATAATAATAATAATAATAATAATAATAAAAAGAAAGCATAATACACCTTAAAGCACAATGTGGAGCCAGGAAAGACCCCAGAGTAATCTCCATTTTAGGGGTATATGGTGGCTAATATTGACAACTTGAAAGGGTCTGGAATCACCCACAGGGCTTTCCAGATTGAACTAATGGAGACAGGAGGATCTCCTGAACATGTCCACAGCAGCATCCCACTGGCCAGGCTCTGAACAGAAAGCAGCGGTGTCCACCTCCCTCTGCTTTCTGACTGTGGTTGCAATGTGACCAGCTGCCTCGTGCTCCTGCCACCATACCGCCTCCAGTGTGGTGCACTGTCCCTTCCAACCCTGAGCCACAGGAAACCTGTCCTTGTGTTGCTTGTGTCATGTGCTTTTGTCACAGTAGTGAGAAAAATCAGTAATGGTGGGAGTACTCTGAGATGGATGTGGTACCCATGGATCAAGGTGTGGGTTCTGCTTGCTGCTCCTGAGATCAGAGATGGTTCCCTCAGACTCTGACATCCTCAGGGGGACAACAACAGCACGTAGTAGGCAGCACTCCACCTGGACAAGGTGACACACACCTGTAACCCCAGCACTCCAGAGGCTGAGACAGGATAAGCTAGAGCTCCAGTCTAACCTGGGCTACATCATGAGTTCAAGGCCAGCCTAAACTTCGTAACTAGTCCCTTGTAGCTCAATGGTAGAGCACGAATCTAATATGCATGAAACCCAGAGTTCAGTCCATAGCGCTGCAAGGTCCCAAGTAGCCCAGGCTAGCCTCAACATCATCATAAAACTGAGGGTGACTTTGAGTTCTGATTTTTCTGTCTGCACTTTCCAAGTGCTGGGATCCCAGATATGAGTCTTCAAGTCTGACTCACAGCTTCTCTGGGTGTGCATCTGTATGCATCTGTATGCATGTGTGTGCTTGCATGTATGTAGGTGCCGTGTCCTGTGCATGTGTGTGTGGAGCTGAGGTTGAGGTCAGTGTCCTCCTCTATTACTCTGTCTACCTTGACTCTTTGAGACAGAGACTCGTGGTGAACCTGGACCTTAGGGATTCTGCTTCTGGCTGACCACTCAGCCTTGGGAACCTGCAAAGTGTTTGCCTAGCCTGTGGGAAGCCCTGGATCCAATCCCCAGCACCACATCAGCCAAGCTTGGTGGCATGCCACCAACTGAGCCATATCCGCAGCTCTCAGGCTGTCTCTTAGGTCGGGAATTTTTTGTTTGGTTTGGTCGTTGTTATTATTATTATTATT
>NW_004949125.1:4760071-4766945 GCF_000317375.1 Microtus ochrogaster | reverse complement strand
ATTGTGAACCAACCTATAATCTGTTGATTCAGCTGCTGGCAGCTTAGTCTTCACTCTCAGCACCCAGAACTTAGCTTAAAAAGCAACACTGGCCTAGTGTGACACTGAGCATCTGTAGTCACAGTGTTCAAGTGGCTGAGGCAGGAGAATGGCCATTCAAAGACATTGTGTCAGTTACTTTTCTACTGTTTAGATAAACACTATGACCAAGGCAGCTAATATTAGGAAGGGTTTATTTTGACTTATGATTCCAGAGGGCTGAGTCTGGTATGGTGTGGAGGTGGCAGGTATGGAGGCTGGAGTGGGAAGATGAACGTTCTCGTCAGCACAAAGCAGAAAGCAAATGGGGAGTGCCTCAAGTCTTTAAATTCCCAACACCACTCCATACACTTCCTCGAGGCTGTACCTCCTAAACCTTTGAAATGTACTACCAACTGGGACCTAAGTGGTCAAATGCCCGAGACTATGGGTAACATCTCATTCAGACCACTTCAGCCACTCTGGACTACATATATGAAACTTTCTCAAGAAACCAACCGCCCAACAAAGGGCAGAGGAAGTGGCTCCCAGAGAGCCCATGAAGTGCTTGTTATCCAAGCTCAAGAACCTGAGCTTGGATTCTTAATTCCCAGGTAAAAAGGTTGGGTGACTGTAACTCCAGAGCTGGGGCAGGGAGGCAACTGAGAAAGAATTCCTGGGGCGCAGTGGGCAGCCACCTAGTCAGCCAGGGAAGTACAGGTTCAGTGAGATGGACAGACACTGAGGGAGACCCTTGATGTCAACCTTTGGCCTCCATACCCACACGCACACGCAGACACGTGTATTACAGACCAGCCTGAGTTTCAGAAAGAATGAAACTTTTTCGCACTTTAAAAGGGGGCGGGGGCAGAGTATGGACACACACACCTTTCATTCCAGCACTCAGGAGGCAGAGGACGGTAGATCTGAGTTCAAGACCAGCCAGGTCTACAAGTCGAGCCAGCCAAGGCTACACAATGACACCCTGCCGCCTGAGCAGAGTATAGTGTCTACAGTGGTATCTACAGAGATTCCTAAGCTTGTGGATGCTGAGTTGAGCAAAGTTTTCAAAGTAGAGCGTGGCCAGCCGTCGTGTTGTAGTCCTGTTATTGCATCACTGAGGAAGTGGAGGCAGGAGGGTCAGAAGTTCAAGGTCATCCTGGGCCACCTGTAGTGAGTTTGAATCTAGCCTGGGCTACATGAGATCTACCTCTTGAAGCAGGATGGGGCACATGTTCGTAGGTAGCACAGGCTGAAATAGGAGGATGGTGAGTTGGAGGCCAGTCTGGGCTACAAAGCAAGACTCTGGTCTAAAAAAACAGAAAAACGGTAAAGTCGCCTGCTGCCAAACCTGACAAAATGAGGTCCATCTCTTTGGGTGGAAGGAGAGACTGACTCCCACAAGCTGTCCTCTGACACACACAGGGTGCACGCCTTAGGGTTCCTACCGCTGTGATAAAACATTGTGACCAAAAGCCACTTGCGAAGGAAAGGGTTTATTTCCCCTTACAGCTTGTAGACCATCATCCAAGGAAGTCGGGGCAGGAACCCAAAGCAGGAAGCCGGAGGCAGGGACGGAATGAAGCAGAGGCCAGGGAGGAATGATGCTTATTGGCTTGTTTTTCGTGATTTGCTCAGCCTGCCTTATTATAGCCACCATGGCTACCAGCTCAGAAAAAAAAATGAGCAAGAGTCCCTCTATGTAACCCATGAAGACCCGAGTTTGGCTATCGGCATACATGTAAAAAAGCTGAACTCACAAGGCTGGACACATGGCTTGGTGGTTAAGAGCACATACTGCTCTTGCAGAGGACCTTAGTAAACTAGTTCCCAGCACCCATGTCGATTGGCTCACAACTGCCTAGCTACACACACACACACACACACACACACACACACACACACACACTGTTAAAAATGAAGTCTTTCCAGGTGGTGAGGGTGCACATCTTTAATCCAAGCACTTGGGAGGGCAGAGACAATTGGATCTCTGAGTGAAAGGCCAGCCTGGTCTACAGAGTGAATTCCAGAACAGCCAGGACTATACAGAGAAATCATGTCTGGGGGAGAAAAAAAAGGACGACTTTCAGGAGCTGGGTCTCTCCTTCCACTGTGTGGGTCCTGAGGATTGAACTTAGGTCATCTTGGCGAACTTGGAGCAAACATCTTTACCCACTTAATCATCTCATGGGCCCCCCACACTGTAACCTTAACATGATGTCAGCGCCTAAGACCCGTCTCTACCCAAGCAGTGATTCTCAACCTCCCTAATGCTGTGACCCTTGAGTACGATTCCACCTGTTGTGCTGACCCCCAACTGTAAAATTATTTTCATTGCTATTTCATAACTGTAAATTTGCTAGTGTTATGAATCGTAAATATCTGTTTTCCGATGGTCTTAGGTGACCCCTGTGAAAGGGTCACTCAGCCCCCACCCCCACAGGTTGAGAACTGCTGACTTAGGGAGCTCCTAGGCAGCTAGAAGGCAGGCGGAAAGAAGGCCGGAGTCTGCGCGTGCATGATCTTGCTATGAGCACGGGACAAGTAGATGGAACCAGCTTAGACCTACCTATCCTTAAAAAGATCGTGTTCCCTAGGCAGAAAGAGCAGCAGTAATTAGATCGCATCCTGATCTCCCACAAACTAGATGCTATTAAGCCCCAAATTAACTTAATTTGTTTATATTCATGCCTTTAGGTAAGATGGCACAGCCCCCACTCCTTCTGAGGACCAGGGGAACTTTGTCACATTTATTTCTATTTGTTTCTATTTTTGCACAATTGGGGTAAAGGTCAGAGCTTCAGATCTCAGTAAGAAGATGGGTTTGGTGGGGCATTCCTGTCATCCCAGAGGCAAAGTTTGAGCCCATCCTTGGTGAGGTAGCAAAATTCAAGGCCAGCCTGTGAGTGCTCCTTGAGGCTGTCTCTAAAACAACACACACACACACACACACACACACACACACACACACACATTATGCATGGCTGCACACCAGAAGAGGGTACCAGATCTCACCACAGATGACTGTGAGCCACTATGTGGTCGCAGGGAATTGAACTTGGGACCTCTGGAAGATCAGCTAGCACTCCCAACCCCTGAGCCACCTCTCCAGTCCCCCATGCACACATTATGAAAGCTCACATGTTGATAACATTTAGTTAGTCATTTAGAGAGAGATCCTAAGGCCTACTGAAAGAACGGGATAAATAAATGAAGGCTTCAGCTCAGCATTAGTGGAGGTCATAAGACAGCTTGTGCGAGTCGGTTCTCTTTCTTCAGTGAGGACCCCAGAATGGTCAGTCTTTTACCTGCTGAGCCATCTTGCAGGGTCCCACCTTGGTTTTTGAGGCAGGGTCTTTTGTTGGTTTGTTTTTCGAGACTTGGTTTCTCTGTAGCTTTGGAGCCTGTCACTGATTGAGCTAGCCTGGCTGGCCAGCATGGCCCAGGGATCCAGTCTGCTTCCCCAGGGTTGGGGTGGTGTGCCCTACTGTGGCTCGCTCTCACTCTCAGCCCCCATTCGTTCTGTGGGAAGCACTTTACCAAGTGAGCCATCTCCCAAACCTCTTGTTTTCCGATAGGATCTCATGTAGCCTCGGCTGGCCATGAACTTAACCTCAGGTGAACAGCTGACAATGTTTCTGTGATGGGAGGGAGTTTAAAAGATATATTTTAGACCTACTTTGCCTAGGAGAAAAAAATTCAAATTAATTAAGAGTCATGGAAGACCCTGGTCTAGGGCTGAAAGTCATGTTCAAATTTGTTAACCAAAATGTAGGGAATGGCTGGGCAATGTTGGCACATGCCTTTGATCCCAACACTCAGGAGGCAGAGGCAGCCATTTCTCTGTGAGTTTGAGGCCAGTTTGGTCTACAGGGTGAGTCCCAGGATGCCCAGGACTATGCAGAGAAACCCTGTCTTGAAAAAAATCAAACAACAACAATAACAACAGGTAGGGAAGTGCAGCTCAATTGGCCGGGAGCTTGCTTAGCACGCAGGAACCCAGCAGCGCACAAAATCAGGCTTGATGATGTATTTTTGTGATCCCCACACTTAGGAGATGGAGGCAGGAAGATTAATAGTTTAAGGTCATCCTCAGCTACATACTGAGTTGTAGGCCAGTTCTGGGCTATATGAGATCTTGTCCCAAATAGGAAGGGGAAATACTTCAGTCAGTAGATTGCTTGCCCTACAAGCTTGAGGATGTGAGCTGGGTTGTAGGCATCTGCAGGAAACTCTGGTGTGGCGGTCCACATCTGGAATCCCCGTGGAGGGAGGGTGGAGAGAGGGTCTCTGGGGCTTGCTGGCCAGCTGGTGGAGGCGGATCACTAAGTTACCAAGTTTCAGGTTTAGTGAGAGATGGGCTGAGAACTGAGGTGGGGAGTGATTGGGAAAGACAGCCAGCGAACGTCTGACTGTATCTTCCAGATGTGTCTGTACAGATGTTCAGCACACAGAGACACACGCACAGCAGACAGAGATGTTCATTAGTTTCCACAAAGGACAGTTTTCTCCTCGAAGCAGGGCATGGCAGGACGCTGTTAGGAGTCTCTAAGACAGCGGCGCTGGCTTCCAGTTAATGAGAAGAGGGAAAGACTCCCAGCAGCCCCCAGGAGGCACAGCTGTGACTCAGGGCTTGGAATGATTGGGCAAAGAAAGGTCCAGGCGCCCAGGCAGGTAGAAAACAAGCAGGTGGAACAATCAAAGATTCCTGGGTCAGGAACAGCTAGGGGTAGAAAAAAACACCTGTGAGCTGAGGGGGAGTGAGGGAGAGGCGGTGTGGGGGTGGGGAGAGACTGGGAAAGGAGGGAAGGGCACAGAGGTGGGGGTGGGGAGCGACGAGAGAGGAGAGAGGTAAGGTCGAGGAGACGGAGAGAATGACAGACAGGCAGGCAAGGAGGGGAGGGGAGAGAGGGCCACAGAGAGGGAAAGACGGAGGCCTGTGGGGAGGGGAGAGAGAGAGAGAGATGGAGGGAGAGAGGGAGAGAGGTTAACCTCGGTTTTGTTTAATAGCTTACCCCCTCTTTTCCCCTTGGGACAGTCTCCCTGATATGAGCTACCATGGGCGCCCCAGTTCATTGAGGCTGGCTAGCCAGTAAGCCCCAGCAATCCCCTTGCTGTCTTTGCCTCTCCAGGGCTGGGATCAAACTCACCTGCACACCTTGTCCTTGGGTCTGGAGAGGTGCTGACAGTTAAGAGCACTTGTGGGGGCTGGAGAGATGGTTTAGTAGATAGAGCACTGGTTGCTCTTCCAGAGGACCCAGATTCTCACAAATGTCTGTAATTCCTGTTCCAGGGATCGACAGCCTTACACAGGCAAAACACTAGTGAACATAAAATAAAATTAGTTATATATAAAAGAGAGCACTTGTTGCTCTTCGAGAGGACCCGAGTTCAGTTCCCAGCACCCACATGGCAGCTCACAGCCATTTGTTCCAGATCCAGCACCTTCTGATGCACATATAAACACACATGCAAAACATGCATATATAGATAAAAAATATCTAGAACCCCCAGCTCAGTTTCACATGCTTGTACAACAAACACCTTACAAATGGAGCTATCTTCCCAAGTCTCATCAAAGACTCTTAAATGGATTTATTGCTCTCAGTAACTACTTAGAAATGGAGACAGCCGGGGGGGGGTGGGGGGTGGCGCACACCTTTAATCCCAGTACTTGGGAGGCAGAGGCAGGCGGATCTCTGTGAGTTCGAGACCAGCCTGGTCTACAAGAGCTAGTTCCAGGACAGGCTCCAAAACCACAGAGAAACCCTGTCTCGAAAAACCAAAAAAAAAAAAAAAAGAAATGGAGACAGACTCTAGTCTGGATTGACTGTTGCCTATACACTGCTCTTCTTAGACATTTCGCTACAGCTATTCAAAACTCAGGGCTGCACAGGGTCATAGAAATCACCAGGGCAAGGCCGGGTGGGTTGTGGTACAGGCCTGTAATCCTAGCTGAGGAGGCTGAGGCAGGGTCACAGGTTCAAGGCCAGCTTGGGTCACAGATGAGTCCCTTGTTTCCAAAGAGGGTGGCCAAGCGCCTCGAGTAGTTGGGCTAAGGAAGCCATATAAACCCGCTCCAAGAATCTGTCCGTGAAACGAATTAGGTTCGTGTTAGATGTGACTTTGGTAAACATACCCGGCCTTTTCAAGAACATTTTATTTCCTCTCTAGAATGCGTTACCATAGAGATGGGTTTGCTTGCTGGGGAAAGCACAGCTTTTACTTTTTTACCTGCCTGCCACTCTTGGGGCGTGCGCGCTGGGGGTATGGGGTGGGTGTTTCATCTGAAGGCAGGGAATTGCAAACCCAACTAGTTACTTTTCTAGGTTAGTTCAATTGCATGCAGCTCCCTAACCGCAAAACCACCAACTCTCCAGTTTACATCTGGTTTAGCTGGTCCATAAGCCTCACTTCCCGCGGGTTCAACCACTCTGTCAATCGGATACACTAGTTGCACAGAGCACACCCGACACTCTATCATTGCGAAAAGTCTTCTCTTGGAACTTGCAGGATCTAAACTGTATTTCTCAAAAAAATAATACCGTGTGCCCTGCCCGTGGGCACACGCGCGCAAGGTGTTTGGTGTTTCACGCAACCTTCTGACTTCCAGAAGGAGCCTTGAAAAGTCCGACACTAGAAAAATAATTCGATTCCCTGAACCGTTGCACAAGCAAACCAGTGCGTTCCGAGACTGTAGCTAAGAACTGCTCCGCGTGCGGGATGTCTGTTTCAAGTGTCCCCACCGGTCGCTGGAGCCTTGCAGCTCCCTGGACCTTCGCGTGCGCGCCCCGGACGAGCGCGGTCGGCGTAGAGCCGTGCTGCTCGGGCGCGCGCACGCACGCAAGCCGGGGTC
>NW_004949125.1:4748701-4759786 GCF_000317375.1 Microtus ochrogaster | reverse complement strand
GCTCTGGATCCGAGGCCGGCCGGCCGCTGGCGGGAGATGTCGAACCCCGGGACGCGGAGGAACGGCTCCAGCATCAAGATCCGTCTGACAGGTAGGCACGACAGGGCCGCGGCCCTCGCGCCCCCAGGCGGTCCCAGGGACCCTGCGGACTCCCACCTCGCTCCCCCTGCACCGGCCGTTGTCCCGGGACCGCTGCACCCCCCACGGCGTGCGCCCCTCGCTTGCTCTCGCGGCCCCGCCCCCCGGCTGCTCTGTAGGCGCCGCCCCCGCCGCTCAGTCCCCTCCCTCTGCATCAGGTCCCGCCCCCGGCCCAATAGGCCACGCCCCCATTGCGACAGCTCCGCCTTCTCTGCATTAAGCTCCGCCCCCTAGTGATCTGCAGACCCTTCGGCTTCCCTAAGCAGGCTCAACCCTCGACTGTTCTGCAGGATCCCGCCCCCTCCCCCTAACAGGCTCCTCCCTTTGCGTTTTTCCCCGCCCCCTGCTTGCTCTGCAGGCCCAGGCAGCAGGCTTGTTCTGCATCAAGCCTGGCTTGCTGGCTGTTCCTCCTTCGTGAGATTCTACCCCCTACCCCATCTCCATCCTCTGTAGGTCCCTCCTCTGCCTTCTTCCTCTTCATCAGGTCTCTTCCCTTCCCGCACGGCTCCCTCTGCCCACACCTACGGTCGGTTGCATATGGGCCCCGCCCCCTAACTGCCTCCCTCGGCCCCTAACCTTACTCCTCTGTATCAGGTCCCGCCCCCTAGTTCCCCTCCCCAGACCCATCCCCTGGCTCTTTTTTCTGCCCCACTCTTACTCTCAGCTGTATAGAGGTCCCCGCCCCTTGGGGTTCCCCACCGGTCACCTTCTGCTTCTCTCTAGACCCCGCCCCCAACACCCTCAGCCCCACACCTACTTTCAACTTCATGTGGGTCCCGCCCCCTCGCTGCACCTCCTTTAGCTCTTTCCACCCTCCCCTCAGATTTTCGTCATCATCTCTTCACTTCCCATCCTCCTACCTGCGGTCCCTCTCTAGTCCCTCACCTCACTACCCTCCCACCTGTCTGCCCTCCTTTCCCCTTGTAGCTTCTCCTTACTTCGACTCCTTTCTTCCTAACCCACTCTCTTTCCTGACCTGTTGTTTTCCCTCTCATTTCTCCCTCCTGGTACCCTCAGAATCACCCCCTACCAGCCAGCATTGCTTCTTTCATCTCTGCTCCCCTACCTCCCCAAATCCACCCTCTTTCTAGCTTCCTTCTCCCCTCTTGGCCCCGCCCCCTCCGCTGCCCAAGCCCCGCCCCTCGACTCTGCCTGGTTCCGCCCTTGCTTATCTTTCATTCCCGCCCCCTCGCTTCTGTCTTACAGTCTCCACCCTTCAGTCGCAAATTCCTCATGCCTGTCTGTCTCCCAGCTTCGTTATCACTTCCCCCACCTCTTCAATGGTCCAGACCTCTCCAGTCTAGTCCACTTCCGTTCTCCCTGAGGCCTGGCCACTTAGTACTCCAGAGTCTTCGGTTCCTACCTCCTCTGCAGTGCCTTCACCATCCCCCTCAATGCCACATCCTTGAGTCCCTGTTGTGGCGCGACACCCCCCCCCGCCCCCCAACCAGCTGTGGCAGCTGCTCCTGCGCAGGCTCCTTGTTCCACTCTTGAGTCTTCAGAGTAATGTTTGGGTTTCCTAGGTACTCTGTAGTGCCACCTTCAAAGTGAGCACAAAGCTTGCTGTTGACAGCAGCAGGATAGTTTGCATACAGGAAGAGCAAGCTTGCTGCCATAGCTGCCCCATCGTGGGTCCTTGGCCTCCTCTTCCTTCTCCCTCTCCTTTCCCTGCAGACCTTATCAGTTTGAATCCATCCCTAAGGCTGGATGGTAGGGCTGGCATAGGGCCTGCTTTGGGGCTTTCCAGCTCAGAAAAGGAAATCAACGTTAAGTCTGAAGCCTTGTAGGGATTTCCCTGGATTTTTCTGTTCTGAGCCAGTGTGATCGGAACTAAGGCTCTCTGCATGTCCTTTCAGACTGAGCCTTTCCATAACGTCTGTGACCATGGTGATACTCCCCCTCCCCCGCCTCCCCATAGTGGAAATTCTTGAAAAGTTTGTAGCAGTTGAATGTTCTGTTTAAGAAAAGATTGATACTTTTTCTCTAAAGATGTCTGATCAGATAATGATTTTTGAATTAGAACCCATCCCGTGGTCTTGGTGGACAAACAGCAGGTGACTGGAGGGGACCCACTTGGCGGCTGCAATGTGCATCACTGTGTTGGCCGTTACTTTTAGGAAGTTAGGTTCTTCGCCAGTCATCCTTGTGAAAACTTTGCTCGCTGGCACTGGCTGTGATATTAGTGATAATCCACATTGGTTTCAGCCTTCCTCTTAAAGTGATTGACTTGGGCCATTTTAGTAGAAATGAGACCAGGGGCTTAGAAATTCCAATTACCGCTTTTGTGGCAGGTGTCTATTAACAGATCCTAGGTAGCTGGTAAAGGGAGGCTTTCCTGGGCTAATTTTGTCAGGTGTCTATCAACAGATCCTAGGCAGCTGGTAAAGGGAGGCTTTCCTGGGCTAATTTTGGCGTTGAAGACTTGGGAGGTTTCAGAGTTTTGGGGTGGCTTTTGATGGGGATGGACCAGGGATGACAGTCTCGGAGCAGCTGTGAGTGTCCACAGGACTGGGGTTGGTGGCAGTATAATGACAGTTGTGTGGAAGTCTTGGAACCAGCCATTTTATGGAAGATGAGGTAGGTTAGGTTCTGCCTTCATCTTTATGTTGACACAGGAAACGAGAATGGTTAGGTTGTAACTTCTCTAAAGTTAAATTCTGTTATAGAGTCTCAGCATTTATTTATGTATTTGCATTTGGAGGGAAAAAAAAGAGTTCTTAAAAATGACAGTTAATGGGACTGGGGAGACAGCTTAGTCAGGAAACCGCTTGCCCATAAAGCATTAGGAGTTGAACTGTCCCCCAGTGCCCACTTACAAAATTGAATGTGGCTGGGCATGGTACCTGAGCCTCACTGGGTCCTGGTGAGACGCCCTGCCTCAAGTCAATGGCTCCTGAGGAACAGCATCTGAGGTTAATCTCTGGCCTGCATGCATTCATATACAGGCGTACCTGCACACACACAAACCCAAACATATAGACAGAATTAAAAGAAAGAGAGACCTGTTGTAATCTTGTGGAGAAAACCACACAGCATCACAGCACAAAAGTGAAGGAACTGGAGTGTTAACGAGCATTGAGAACTTGGGGTCCACACTTGGCTCTGGGGAACAGCGCCTGTCAGGTCAGGGCACTCGGATCAGTCAGGCGAGCAGTTCATGATGGGCAGCTAATTAATTACCGTTCAGGATCTCAGTTTCCTCTTTTTCCTGATACTTGAGCCCTGTTATAAACATCTTTGATCTCCTACATGATCCATCAATGTGCTTTACCCACTTACTTCACATTGCCGTTCGCCTGTGTGTGGGCTTTCTCTTCTCAACCCTGAGACTCAGAAATTTGTGTTAAAGGACAAGCCATAATTTGGTGCATTGGTTATATTTACACTTTCTTTTTCTTTCCATGGAACTCCCCCCCCCCTTTTTTTTTAAGTTGTTGAGTAATACATTCAAATGCTTTGGAAAACTGATCTTTGCAGTAGAAAAGAATGTTCAAGTTTCTGTGTTTAAGTTAATATAATTTTAATGACTGTCTTTGTGTCTAGTAGGCTGTTTGATGATGTTTAGGGGCATCAATATGTGCAAACTCTGGTATTCTTATTTAGTGAGCATTATCCTGTAGACATCTTAGAGTTCACTAGAGAATGCAGCGGTTTTGGAAATTTGGATTTCAGACTCCATGGGAGTTGTAAGAATTGTGCTCCTGTGAGGTCCACAGATAAATGCTGTGTACTTACTTAGGACACTCAGCTCTGCAAATGAACCCCAGGTACTTCGAACAACTGGAAACTGGCCTCTGAGGTTGCATGCTGCTCTTCAAAAATTTTGATTTGTTTGTGCTGCTAACAAGTTGCCTCAGCTTTTTTGTGTCTGTTTTGTTTTTTTAAAACAATTTTTTTCTTTTTAGACTTAGTTATATGTATGAGGGTTTTGCCTGCCTGTGTGTATGTGCACCATATGTGTTCCTGGCAGCCTCGAAGGTCAGCAGAGGGTATCAAATCCTCAGGTCTGAAATGAACAGTTTCGAGCTGCTATGGTGGTGGGGATTGAACTTAGAACCTCAGCCTTTAACCACTGAGCTGTCTTTCTAATCTAGCGCTTATACCTTGAACTCACCTGGCCCTCCTTGTATTTTCTTGCTGTTTGGAGCCAGGACTGTGTCCCATGTAGGGAAGTATAATTGCAAGTGAGGGAGGAAATTAATCTGGTGGCGTGCTGTTTCTGGACACGTGAGACCATTTTTTCAAGTTGGCCTAGGTGTTGCAGGGTCTGTTTGAGTGGTGCAAGTTGGAGTGAATGGTTGTGGTCACAGTTGCTAGTATTTTTAATTTAGCCAATTGCAGTCTGGTGGCCTCATTGATACAGAGGAGTTCAGTGGATCTTAAGAAAGATTAAGGGAACCGGTTAGGAGTGCTGAATGTCAGTTTGCTCCAGCAGAGAGCCCAAGACCAGGGGAACTTTTATTCTGACCGCTGTAATACGATGAGTGATGACCTGATCACTCGAGAAGCCACACGGTAGCTTATAGCTGCCATCTCCTCACTTGCAAGTAACTTTCCTTAGAGTCCTCCACTTCAGAAAGGAGTAGGGACAGTTGTGCATCAGGATATACTTTCATATACTTTATTTCTACCTGTGTTTTTAAGTAATTGCGAATCCACATCAGAATAGATCCTTTTCCCTGGGTGGGTGGGTTCATGTGGAGTGTGTCCACATGTATGTGGAGGGCAGAGGTCAACATCTGGTGATGTCTTCACTCTGTATTTTGAGACTGGGTCTCACTGAATCTGGAACTGCTGATTCCTCTGGACTCGCTGGCCAACCGAGGACCCTCTTTGCTTCCCCATCTCCTCTTGGGACTCAGCACTCAGATAGCTGAGGCCCTAAGCTAGAGTTTTTAAATTCATGTGTGTGTGTGTGTGTGTGTGTGTGTGTGTGTGTGTGTGTGTGTGTGTGTGAAGAGAGAGGGGAGGAGAGAAGGAGAGCGAGAGAGACAGACAGATATATCAGTGCTTCTTGTTTTGCAGCCCTCATTGCATTTTCCTTCTCTTGCATGAGTTTTCAGCTTCTGAGCTCAGCGAAGTCTTGGAGGCAGTCTTTCTCAAGGGCTGAAAAGGAAAGGGCAGCCACCCCTCTGCACTGTTTCTGCCTTAGCACAAGGGTCAGTTAACTAGGCTGACTTGTGTAACGCACTTGGGGCACTGGTTAAAAGTTAAAATGGCCAAATTATGGCTTAGCTCACACTCCAGCAAAATAAATCTATCCTCACAGTGCTTTTGGTGTTCTGGCCGAGAAAACCTAACTTTCAGGATTCGTTCATGGGTCAAATTCTTTGTAATTTCAAAACAATGTTGAAAGTTAAATTCTTCTTCTTCTTTTTTTTTTTTTCGAGACAGGGTTTCTCTGTGGTTTTTTTGGAGCCTGTCCTGGAACTAGCTCTTGTAGACCAGGCTGGTCTCGAACTCACAGAGATCTGCCTGCCTCTGCCTCCTGAGTGCTGGGATTAAAGGCGTGCGCCACCACCGCCCGGCAAAGTTAAATTCTTTTAAAGAAATGTAGATTAAAAAAAAAAATCTGGCCGGGCGGTGGTGGCGCACGCCTTTAATCCCAGCACTCGGGAGGCAGAGGCAGGCGGATCTCTGTGAGTTCGAGACCAGCCTGGTCTACAAGAGCTAGTTCCAGGACAGGCTCCAAAGCCACAGAGAAACCCTGTCTCGAAAAACCAAAAGAAATAAATAAATAAAAATAAATAAATCTGTTTTCATCACTAAGCCATTTAAACACGGGCTGCTTGGTGGTTTTGTAGGTGAGTTTGGTTTAGAGAAAGTCACAGCTTGCACTGCTTGCAGCCCCAGCACTCTTTGTTGCTCTCTCTCACTGAAGTCCCTAAGGTCACTCCAGTTAAAGGGGAGTCTGAAGGAAGCACTCCAAAAGACAGAGTTCAGCCCCTTAGATGGGGCATCTTCTTTTTCAAATGTTAGAATTACTCTTGCATCTCCAGACCAGATCTAATCCATTTAGAAATTTAAAGTGAAATAGTTCTACATTTCTGGGCTAGCAGGGGTGGGGGCTCTTTACTGTTTTAAAACAATAATTAAGTGATGGACTATTGGGGCCCCACCCATTCTGAAGTTCCCCCTGCAGGCACCTCCAGCCCTGCTGAAAGGAATTTTAGTTGGCAGAGGAATGTCGCCTCATCAAGTGTCACCAGGCAGGAACCCAGGCTGCTGGCTGATTTAGTTCAGATGTCTTAAGCTCTCACATCTTTCTTGGATTCTGCCTTCAGGAACAGAATCTAGGGCTCCTTTGGTCAGAGCTGGCAGCTGGTGTTCCTCTGTCTCTGGGGGCCATGGTACTTTCTGGTGCAATAGTCACTGGGTTAGATCTTGGTCTGTTTTCCTGGAAGAACCTCGGTGAAGAAGGGAGATGTAGAATTTTCTCATGACTGCGTTTTCATGTCTGGATTGGGAGGTGTCTCCCTTTTCATACCACTCAAAGCCTAGCCAAAGTGGGTTAACTATTTCAGCGAATAGTTACAGTTTATTTGTAGTGTTACAGTAGTGCAGTGCCAACACAGGGCCTCAGGTGCCTGCTCCATTGCTCCCCTCCCCTTCTTCCCTCCCTCCCTTCCTGTCTCACCGAATCCGGAAGGGTAGAGTGTGATCCTTCCAGCACAATGGCCTTCTTCGTCTTCATCAGAGCAGCTGTGACTACTTGCTAGAGACCCACCAGGCCCGGCTTGGTGCCCTTCCCTTCCCAGAGGGGTATGGGAGAATCTTTGGAACCGCACCTCATCTTAGCCATTCCCTTCTGCTTGCTTTTGGTAAATTTGTCCTTTTGAGTGTGGCTTTGTGGTCTGAGGAGGGGCTAGGGTGTGTAGTGTGTAGAGGGATAACGGAAGGAGGGGGCTTTGTTTGTGCCTTGTCCATTCTGGGGTGAAACTGGCTGGTGTGGCTGCTTTGGGGTCACCTATGCTGCTGTAAGTAACCCCTCACCCATGTTCTGTAAATAAACCCAGTAAATTCATTGATTTCCCCATGTTGGACTTTGGTGGAATAGAACTTTGGTTTGTCCTGGGTCCTATGTTAGGGCTGTGGAACAGACATTTGTCTCTGCAGGGAAAGAGTTCTTTAACTGGTGTCAGACTCATCATGCTGAGAATGGCTTCAAACTCTAGATGCATCTCCCTTTACCTCCTGAATGCCCCGAGAGCAGGCGATGCTTCCATCCTGATCTATCCAGAGCTGGGCATCAAACCCAGGCTTCACGCATGCTAGGCAGGCCTGCTGCCAGCTAAGCTATGTTCCTGGCTCTATTTGATTTCTTTCTACAGTGCTTGAAATTGGACCTTGGGCCTTGGCCACTCCAGGCAGGTGCTCTGCCACTGCTAAGCTGTGTCTTTAGCCAACTGTTAATTTCTTTCTTTTTCATTTTTCTTTTCTTTTTTCTTTCTTTTCTTTTTCTTTTTCGAGATAGGGTTTCTCTGTGTAAGAATCCTAGCAGTCCTGGAACTCGCTTTGTAGACCTTGGATTCACAGAGATCCGCCTGCCTCTGCCTCCTGAGTGCTGGTACTAAAGGCGTGCGCACTACCGCCTGGCAGCTGCTGTTATTTCCTACACTTACGTAAACAAGTAGAGCAGCGGTTCTTAACCTTCCTAATGCTGCAACCTTTAATACAGTTCCTCCTGTTGTGGTGACCCCAACCTAAAATTATTTTTGTCACCACTTTAGAACTGTAGTTTTGCTACTGTTATGGATCCTTAGGTGATCTCAGTGTAAAGGTCCTTCGACTCCCAAAGGGTTTGTGACCCACTGGTTGAGAACCACTGAAACAGATAATAATGGTAACGCTATACTTTAAGACCCAAGACAGCTATGGAAGTTACTGGTAAACATGGAAAATAATACTCAGAAACAAACACGAATTGTTTTCTGTGTATTGAGAAAATTTGCTGGCACAATAGGGTCAGTGAGCCCAAATGAGCTTATGTGTGTATGTGGAGGGGGAGGATGCACACCCAGGGAGGACATGTGTTCTTTTTTATCATTGTCCACCTTACTCTCTTAAGTCAGTGTTTCCCCATTGAGCCAGGAGCTTGGCTAGTGGCTTGCAAATACCATAGGTCCTCCTATCCATCCCTCTGCAGCCCTGGGGTTACAGGTGCTTGTGTGCTATCCTAGCTGTTTATGTGTGTCCTGCGTTCTCATGCGTGCACACGAAGTACTCTTATGCACTGAGCCATTTTCCCAGCCCCTAGCATCATCTTTAGTGGTGAAGTCCTGGACGTGTGATCAGGAATGATTAGCTCAGTGGTGGATATGGTCATGATTGAGTGCGTTGTGTTTGCACATAGGGTTTTTGTAGCCAAGGATGACCTTGATCATCCTGCCTCCACCTCCACCTCCCACCGCTGGGAATTTTTTTGCAAGTATGATGGTTTCATGTTTTTTTTTTAAGAATATTTATTTATTATGTATACAACATTCTGTCTATGTGTATGCCTGCAAACCAGAAGAGGGCACCAGACCCCTCCACAGATGGTTGTGAGCCACCATGTGGTTGCTGGGAATTGAACTCAGGAAGAGCAGGCAATGCTCTTAACCTCTGAGCCATCTCTCCAGCCCCTGGTTTTATGTTTTATAAAATCCAAAAGAGCATCTAAAAATTAATTGTAAACAGTGAAGAATGTTGATAAATGGCAGGGTAGACAGTTTCTCTATGGTAAAATTGTGGTTTTCATAGTTTATGAAGTCAGTCTGGAAAGGGACAGGAACGGGGTGGCAGGGAACATGGATGGACCACAGGAAATAGAAGGGAGGTGGATTTCCAGTCCATGGCAGGATACTCTGCTTGTTGTTCTTATGCCCGTTTTCTATTCCCTTCTCTTCTACTTCTTTCTTCCTCATCTTCCTCCTCCTTTCTCTTTCTCCCTTCCTCCTCCACACCCTTTCCCCTTCTTTTTCTTCTTTGAGATAGGGTCTCATTGTGTAGCCCTGGCTGACCTGGAACTCACTATGTAGACCAGGCTAGCCTCAAACTCCTGCCTTGGCCTTCTGAGTGCTGGGATTAAAGGTGTGTGCCATTATGCTAGCCCAGAGTGTTTTTTAAAGACTGCACACACTAGTATCCCAGTATATGCCATGTTGTGGGATGTTTCCTCTCTAGGGAGTATCCTAGGAGCTGTCCAGAACAGGGGCTTCGGAGTGTTTGTCTTTCTGACACTGAGGCATTTTCCCTTCCATCCGGCTTCCTAAAGTAAATCTCAGTTGTTTGCTCCAGACTCAGTGCCAGCTCATGTAGCTTTGAGGACCTGGGATCTTAATTCTGCATTCTCACCTAAGGTGCAAGGTGTGACCTGAGAAACGGTCTTTATAAATTAGCATATGCCGGCACTGAGTGGAGTTCGTTTGTTTTACATTTATTTAGTGGTGGGGGGGCGCATGTGGAGGTCAGAGAACAACTTTGGGAGTCAGTTCTCTCCTTCCACCTGTGGTTCCTGGGGCTTGAGCTTAGCGCCTTAGGCTTGACAGCAGGTGTCTTTGTCTATTGCACTGTCTTGCTGATCAGGAGGTTATGTTTATTTGAATTTTTGAAGTGTAAAAGGGTATTTTAATATCTGACTCCATAAAAACAGAGAAAGTGGTAGTTCCTGTGGAGGATCTGAATTTGTTTTTGCTTCTTATATCTTAGAGATGAAGTCCAAAGTTGCACTCAGTTGCCCTTCTCTATCTGTTATGGCCCAGTAAAGATTGCAAGTCACTTGCTGGTGACACTGTGGCCTCAGGTCTGTTCCCGCACTTCACAGTGTCGCATAATTTCCAGGGAACTGCAGACAGCGTCACACAGGAGCAGGAATCAGGACCTTACAGAGAGCTTTTTTCTGTGTGCACATTATTTCTAGGTTAAAAAATAGCATGGGATTGATTTTCTTCTCTGGAAACACATTGTACCACAGAGAGAAGAGTGTTTCGAGGATGCGGACTGGGAGGGGACACGCTCAGCTGCGGAACACTGCTCTGCTCAGGATCGTCAGTGGTCTGTGCAGAAAGAGGGCCGCATTTACTTACGACGTCGGTGTAACTCTTCTCAGGTCTTAGAGAAGACAACGTAGATGTAGAAATTTAATGGAGTCATTCATATATGTATGCTGTGTGCATGTACACACAGCACGTGAGTGAGGCCAGGGGCGTCAGTTCTTTGTTCCCACCGTGTGTGCTCTGGAGATTGAACTCATATTGCCAGGCTTGGGGGCAAGCACCTTTATTGGCAGAGCTTTCTTGTCAGGCCCATAGTTAGAAATTGAAACCGTTTTTGTTTTGGTTAAAAGGCCTTTTTTCCCCCCTGCAGTTCTGTAAGGTTAGAAATTTGATGTCAATGTTTGTTATCTGTTTCTTTGGTTTTAGACACAGTTTTACTATGTAGCCTAGGCTTGCCTTGCTTCAACTACCCGAGTGCTTAGACTACAGGTGTGTGCTATCACATGTGGCTCCTGCTAGATGTTGCAAGCTAAGCATGTCTCGAAGGGTATTTATTTATTTGTCCGTTTATTTGTTTTGTGTTGGGAATCAACCTAGAGTCTTATGCATACTAGACTGCGCTTTTGTTTCCTGGCTACCCAGATCCAATAAATCACGCGAAAACTATATTAATTGCAAAACTGTTTGGCCAATGGCTCAGGCATATTCCTAGCTAGCTCTTACATCTTAAATTAACCAATTTCTATTATTTTGTATTTTACCATGAGGCTCATGGTTTGTTACCTCATATCTTGCTTCTTGGGCGGCTACATGGCGTCTCCTCACTTGGTTTTCCTGTCTTTGTTCGGATTTCCTGCCTAGCTTCATTTTGCCTATCCATTTGCCAAAACAGCTTTATTCATAAACCAATAAAAGCAACACTTATACAGAAGATCATACCACATCACTCTACCCTCAGCCCTCACTGGGG
>NW_004949125.1:4746728-4748409 GCF_000317375.1 Microtus ochrogaster | reverse complement strand
GTTTTTGCTCCCCTTTTGTCCACAAAGGGGATCAAGCCTTCTCCTGCATTTTTTTTTTTACCTCATTAAACTTCTCTAGTTGCTCAGATAAAAAAGTTCAGATTGTCTTCATACCTGATTTATCCTTGGGACCTCTGTCTCTGGCACCGCTGTTTATCTGAACTCCCCTCTCCTTGCACCCCATCATGGTTGAAGTTGATTGTCTCTCGCCTGCACACCCACATCTTGCCCTGCTTTATTTAGATTCTCTCCTGTCACCCAAACCATCAGCTACCGTGTAACTTACCCTCACTGTGTCTAACATACTCAGTGATTACAGCTGGGTATGGCAGTGCACGCCTGTAATCCCAGCACACAGGACAGAGGCAGGAGGACCACCAGTTTCAGACCAGTTGGACCAGATAATAAGACATTTTAAAACAAATTAGACAAAGCCCAGAAAATAAAAATTAAAAAAGGGAGGTTATAAACCTTCTTGCTCCCACTCGTGTGAAGTGAGTGGCGTGGAGACTGTCTCCCTCGCCCATTCTGGCCGGTTTGGCCTCTGCCCTGTTGCTCTGTGCCCTCTGGCAGCAGGTTTGCTGTGGCTGCCCCACTCTGTGGCAGTGTGAGGTGGAACACTCCACAGACTGACGACTGAGCTGAATCACACCCAGGGAACTGCACAGGACGGTGCATCCCATACCTGGAAGCCAGACGGAAGACTTCATTCAAGCCTTCAGAGTGCCAAGTAGGCACTGCCTGCAGAAGTCTCCTGAGCCGGGTTCTTGGTTTCTGCATGTTGAACTGACCCTTTCCTAGATAACAGAGCAGTTCCCTCTGTTTGTCTGTTAATGCAGGTATTTTATTTACTTGTTTGATGTGCTTCTATGTGTCTGTGTATGCATGTATGTATGTGTACATGTGGAGGTCTTCCTCGGTGGCTCTTCACTTTCATATATTGTGACAGAGTCTTTCGCTGGATCCACAACTTACTGACATCGGATAGCCAGTTTGCCCTGGGGTTCTTGGCTCAGCCTTCCAAGCACCAGGATTACAGGCAACAGTTGCTCTTGCCCACCTCTGTAGATGGGTTCTGGGAATCCAATGCCTGTCCTCATGCTTGTCCCGAGCCAGCTCCCCAGCCCTGTGTTACAGTCTGAACATGCTGCACAACAAGCTTGCCTCTAGATTAGTGGCTCTCCAGCAAGGATGTTTTGCTTTTCCAAGAGCCCCAGGTGGCGTTGGCACACATTTTTGTCTGTCTTGGCTCTGTGTATGCTTCTGGTATGTAGTGGGTTGAGAGCAAGGCAACTGGTGAAAGGCCCCCATTGCAGACCCCACACACGGAATATCCAGTTCATGTTCTGAGCCGCGATGGAGAAACCTGGGTCTGGGTTGAGAAACAGAATGGTACTTGCATGCAGTATAGAAACTTGTTCTTTTAGATCCTTATTTTCAAGCACAGGCATAATAGAAAATAAACACTGTCATGAAGTCTGCGGTCCTAATTGTGGTTGGATTTATTAAAAAAGGAGAGGACATGGAAGGAAGCAGTGAGTTCCTGCTTGCTACAGCGCCCCGTACTGCGCTTCTCCATTACTGTTCCCTGCCCCAAGATGATCACTAAGCAGCTCTGCTCCATACTGATGGGCTCACGCTCTGCCTTCTCACCACAGCTTATTCAGTGTTTGTGAGATGT
>NW_004949125.1:4734228-4744228 GCF_000317375.1 Microtus ochrogaster | reverse complement strand
GTCAGAGGGCAACTTGAAGAAGTCAGTTCTCTCCTCTCATGTGGGCCTCAGACTGAACTTAGGTTATCAGGCAGGGCTATAATCATTTATCTCAAAAAAACTATGCTTTTGCATAAAATCTAAATTACCTTTTTCTATAATGCTAAATTCGGCTTATAACAATGATCGTGTACTGTTCTGGTCTTTTCAGAAATGCCCTGTTCTCTCTAAAGAAACATTATTGAAAAAGGATTGCTGCCGTCTGTACCTGAATTCTTGGTAGTCCCAAATAAAGTATCACAGAATCGCGTGTTATTTTCAGACAAGGTCCTTTGTTGCCCACGATGGCCTCAAACTCAAGACCCTCCTGCCTCAGCTGTGCAACACTGTACCTGCCTTAATCCAGAAACATGCTATAGTCAGGACAAAAAGCTCAGAGGCAGACTTGCCCAGAGCAGTCCTAACCCTTGGCAGAGATTCTTGCCACTTCTACAGACACACACTCGTCTTTGGCGTCATTCACATTGACAGAGAAGCATGCTACTTCGACCAGCACTAAATGGAACCTCTACCGTCCTTATACCCAGCACACCCAACGCCACTATCACAAAGACACTACTTCAAGAGCATTCGACCCCAGGGCCAGCAGTCACAGAGCCAACTCTTAACTTTCTGTTGGATCTAAAGCTAGAAACCAACTCCCAGCAGCCACCTTTCTCTGTTTGTGGGTTAAAAAGAAAAGGGGCTTTAGTTTCTTCTGAGACAGGGTCATAGACCCAGGCTGATTTCTAACTCCATAAGCAGTCGACAATAACTTAAACTTCTGATCTTTCTGCCTCTATCCCCCAAGTGCTAGGATTACAGGCACGCACCACTACACAGGCAAGCACTCTACCAACTGAGCCTCACCCCAGCCCCTAACTGACATCTTTGTACACAAGAAGAAATGGGCACTGAGAAGTGGAGAAGCCAGACCCTCCCAGGCCACTACTGCTTCAGGATGCTTTGATTAATTGACCAAAAGTCTTCACATTGAACTAATTTAAGTTAGGTTTTCTGGTACTTATGCCTTAAAGTATCCTGTTTTTGAAAAATAATTGTAGAAAAATATTGTTATCTTGTAAATGAAACAAATACAATACCAAACCCGGGCTGAAGAGTGGAGCAAGGTGACTATCAACAGCAGGCCACTAACCCTGCCAGGGAACTGAACAGAGAAATAGCCAGACTATGGCCTGACTATCAACGGCAGGCTGCTAACCCTGCCAGAGAACCCCTCCCCCCAAAAGCTAGAATCTATGTTCGTTCTTCCTTTCGACAGGGTCTAATTCTATAGATCTGGCCTTGAACTTGTGGCAGTCTAGCCTCTCAAGTGCCAGGAGCCAGGATACTTGGCTTGTTCTTGGCGTGTGTCTGTGTGTCTCTGTGTGCACGCACCAGAGCGTCTGTGAAGGTCAGAAGGTGACTTGCAGAAGTCTGGTCTCTCCTTCTGTGTGTCCTCAGATGGAACACTGATGAGCCTGGGAGTTCTTGAGTCTTTAGACTAATGGATCTCAGCCTTTGGGGGTTGAACAACCCTTTTACAAGGGTTGACTAAGACCATCTGAAACTCAGATATTTATGTTACAAATCATAACAGTAGCTAAATTCCAGTTATGAAGTAGCAACAAAAATAATTTTATGGTTGGGGGTCACCACAACATTAGGAACTATATTAAAAAGGGTCACAGCATTAGGAAGTTTGAGAACCACAGGTTTAGACAGTGGATTTCCATCCTTACTTCCTTGGCTATATCTGCCTGCCTGTTTGTTTGTTTGTTTGTTTGATTGTTTAAGACAGGGCTTCAGTATGTAACTCTGGCTTGGAACTCACAAAGATCTACCAGTTTCTGTCTGGGATCAAAGACTTGCACCATCATGTCAGGCAGGCGGCGTTGGCTGCATTAAAAAAACAAAAACATAAATGAGAGACATATGTGGGAGAAATAATTATAAGCAATCAAGAGTATTGGGATGAAGGAGACGTCCACTCAGGCTGGCTGGCACCTAGACAGTTCTCCATACATGTTGGCTGCGGGTCCTGTCATCTCTTTTGGGGATTCAGATATGACTGCCTGAGAGCCACACCACTGCTTTGTGTGCCACTAAAAGGAAACCCAAGTAATTACAATATACCATTCATTGGAAGATTTCAGACACGCCGAATTATGAATTGGTGATAGATGGTGTTGTGTCTCCTCTGACTTAAAGTCCTGAAAATTGTTTGCATATCACAAAGTAATGCCATCTGTCCTCAGTTTAAATATAACAAAGTGTGGCACTGTGATTCAAGTCCCTTTCTTTCTTTGGTACTATGTTTACGTTGGGTTTGGTCTTGTGAGCTGCAGTATTGACACATTGAATTATCTTAGGTTTAGGTGATGGGTTGGATGTCACTCCAGATAGGCACAGGTACTTGATTTGCTTTTCTTTAGCAGTTTAGAAAAAAAAAAAAGAGCCATTTTTTCATATGAGCCATGTTTTCAGAAATCCTGCGGGGAACTGTTGATAGACCTGATTGGAAGCTGAAGAGGAAGAGGAGGGAGGGAATGAGGGAGGGGATGGTGGTGCCCGTCACCTTTTTAATGATTCAGGGTTCTTGGCAGAAAGCCTTACCTGGAAAACACCTTAGCTGCATCCAAACACTTGCAGCTTTGGAAGAACAATATTGATATTTGAAAACAATGTGTCATCGTTGGTTCTCCACTATGGGCTAAACATGGACGGTAAGTTGCAGGGCTTGAGTGAGTCACAGGCTGCCTAGGCAGCCACCTTGTGTGGCAGAGTTGCTGTAGGACATGCTTAATGGTAAATGTAGGTGATGTTCAAAAGGTGAAAAGATATCTGACGGCGCATGGCCTTGACTCCCTCCCTCCCTCCCTCCCTCCCTCTTTTTGGTTTTTCGAGACAGGGTTTCTCTGTATAGTCCTGGTGGTTCCTGGCTGTAGACTAGGCTGGCTTGGAACTGTGAGATCCCCTGCCTCTGCCTCCCGAGTGCTGGGATTAAGGGTGTGCACCACTGCCTGGCCCCATTTCTCTTTAGAGCCTTGTGTGTTTAGTGCTGTGCCTGGGCCCATACAAAACCAGCCTTTTAGTCAGGGTCTCACTGTGTAATTCTGGCCGGCCTGGGATTACAGAGATCTGATTGTCTGCCTGAGTGCTGGGACTAAAGGTGTCTCCCACCATACTTGGCAAAACTATCTTTAAAAAAAAAAAAAGATCCATTCCTTAATGTTAATATCACAGTGAATCATGGAAGTTGTCGGAGGCCTGACCTACTCACTTCCTGCATTATTTGTGGCTTACTCCATTAGCTCCAATTTGCCAGATTCCACTTTTAAAACCAACCAGACAACTACACAGGAGGCAGATGCCTTCTGGGTCGCTTTGAGTACATTTGGTGTGTAAACTATTTGAATTCTAATAGCCTTTTTTTTTTTTTTAAAAGACCGAACCTTACAATGTAGCCCAGGCTGGCCTTAAAGTCTTGATCTTCCAGCCTCAGGTCCTAATTCAGGGCTGACAGGGATGTGCTGTCATGCTCAGCTCGTACTGAAATAGTATTTGAGAGTGTTGATTATAATTTTATAAAAGATGATTCTAGCTCATATTATAGGTGACTTACACCTAAAAGTAGCCCTAGTACTTAAAGACAGAGGCAGAGGGATCAAAGTCATCCTCAACTATAGCAATTTGAGGCCAGTCTGGGCTATATGAGACCCTGTCCAAAACAAACAAACAAACAAACAAACAAAAATAATAACAAACCAAACTAGTGTGTTTTCATGTCTTAATACATCCTGAAATAGAAGTGCCCTTCCCTAAATAAAAATCCAGCAGGATTCACTTACCAGATTTTGTGTAGGGCTCACCATAACAGTGTGGAAAATAGAGTTTACTTTAGAAAAGGGGTAGAAAATTGCACCTAATTTGAAATAAAAGGAAAATTATCCTCTAGTGAGGAGAGTTAACCAGCCACAGTCCTTTCCTGGTCACCTGCCGGGCAGTGCAGCTCAGACTGAAGGTGGTCTAAGAACTCCCAGGAGGCTTTGTGGGAAGCAGGCTTGTGCCAGTGCTGCCCCATGGCTTTAGCTCCAGCAGGGTTCAGTGGTTCTCACCCCAGCACAGACTGCGCTTTACTCAGAAAAGGAAAACTCATTGATCAGAGGTGCGTGGCTCATAGCCTGGAATTTGTTTTAGTTAGTGTTTTTAAATAGTGCCTGCCACTAATAGAAAAGGATGGCAGGGTCTGGCATGCGCATCAGTTGCAGAGTGCTGGCGTGACCTGCAAAAGCCCAGTCTTCGTTCCTAGGACCATGGGTCAACCTTTGCCTTTCCAGACAAAGGAGTGAGTACATTTTCTTGCTTGAGGGGCTGCCTGAGTGTCTCTGTGACACCCCTATCTTCTTGTCCATTTCCTATTTGCCTTGATGTTTGGTGGGACTAGCTTGGGCTAGCAAGCTGTGAGAGGTGGCTTGTCCCCCTTGGGGCTGAGATGTTAAATGATTCCATTCTGTCCTGGAGTACCCTGAAGCTGTGTGTCATGGTGAGTTCTCCATTGGCCTGAATCCCTTCGTGATCTCTGGAGCTGAGGGTGTTTCTTCCTCCCCATTCTTCCCTGGCCAGCAGGTACCGGGCACAGGTAATACAGTTCAGCCAGGGAATGAGCCCTTGTTATAGGAATTTGTTTCTGTCATCTCAGCCCCTCCCGACTGACACAGCCTATTTCTTTTTGACAGCTGTGAAATGCATGATACTGTGAATGAACCCGGTTCAGGTGATCAGATAGTTTGTTAAAGAACAAAGAACACCTAACTGAAGAGTAACAATTTTAAAGAAACACTAGATAACATCTTGCCCTCAAATGGATATATATCAATGGCTGCTTTGTAAAAACAAAAGCAACACAACAGACTACCTACTTGTTAAAAAAATAGAAAGGAGAAATAGGAATTTTTTTTTTTAAACTGGGTTCAAGTCTTCATTCCTGGATATAATTTTTGTATTAGGACATGACATAGTCATGTTATTTCCAAGGGAAGATAAACATGGAAACTATGTTTATTGGCTGTGTTACTTGAAAGCTAGACCCTCAGGATGAAGGGTATTGGAAAGAGTTCCTATCTTCTGCTGGGACTGTCATCAGGCAGAGGTGAGAGACAGTCAAAGGTCTCTGTTTGGAAGGGAACATTTGGTCTGGCTGTTCAGGAGGTGGGCTCTGAAGGGCGGTGGAAAAGCCTGTATGAGTAGAGGGGACTGTACACAAGGTGGGGGGGCAGCCTAGGATTGGAGCAGGGAGGGCACTGGGAGGAAGAGGCTCATTCTTTCAACAAATGGGGTGTCTGGAAGATGGGCCCCAGCACTAGAAGCTAGTAACCAGGGTCCCACCCTCGGCCTGGCTGCCATCTAGCTATGGGGAGTGGTGGAAGGGTGCACAGAGCCCTAGCTTGGGCTGCCGCAGCGGCCACCACCACCACCGCTGCCACCACCACCGCAGCTGCCACCGCTACTGCCGCTGCCACCACCACCGCTGCCTCTTGGAAAGGAACCTAGTGACAGAAAGCTGTCTAAAGAGGGAACAAATTCCCCCCTCTGCAGAGCAAGGCTTGTCATGTTCCTGTCTTCTGCACACGCAGGCTGACAGTCTCCCAGGTGTTTTACAGGGATTCCTAGGTTGGCGCCAAGTTAAAGCTAAACGACTTACAGATTTTTCTAAAAGATATTTGTTGGGACTGGAAAGATGGTGCAGTGATTAAGCACTGCTGCTTTTCCAGAGGCCTGGAGTTCTGATCCCAGCGCCCACACTGGGTAGTTATAAATGCTAGGAGATTCAACTCCTCCTTCTAGCCTCCATAGACACTGCATTCACATGCGTCCAAGTACATAGGCAAATATATAATTGAAATAAAATACTTTAAAAGACTTATTTTGTTATTTTTAACTATGTATGAAAATGTGAGTATATGCACATATTTCTGTTTTGCCCTTGAAAAAAACATTGTAGTTAGAGGAGGTTGAGAGTCTCAGAAACCATTATAATTCTAGATAAAATGCAGTTGTGGAGCTGGGAGATGGCTGAGTTAGGGAAGAGCACTTGCTGTAGAAGCACGAGGATCTGGGTTCGAGTCCCCAGCACCTATGCAAAAAGCATCACCATGAGTGGCTGTAACCACAGAGGATCCCTGGGGCTGCCTGCCTGCCTGCCTGCCTGCCTAGCTTGGGTTTGGCGAGTGACTCTGTCTCTGGTGTAGAGCAGGACACAGTGTTCATCCTCCCCTGGAGCTAAGTTAAGACCTTGGAAGTACAGTGGCTCTAACTGCAAGGCCTCCCTTGACTCCTGCTGGTTTACCATCACTGCTTTCCCAAACCCTTCTTACAAGCTCTAATTGGATACCAGCCGTGGCTCATTCAGTGGGTGGTAAACTGGTATTTGTGTGGTGATTTCCTTCCTCCCTTTTTGGCATGGGGCCTGATCCACTTGTACTCAGATACTTCAGGGAAGGCTTGTCAAGCCTAGAGCACGCAGGCCTGAACGCTTAGTGTGGGGAGGTGCTTTCCCCACCAGCTTCTGTGTCTGCGTCCCTTAGCGCTGTCCTGGCTCACTTACGCCGCAGCTCTGGAGCTTTCACACCCAGTGCTCGGAGTCACTCTCCAAATGTTGTAGAACAAGATACTGTCAAGGGCTAGCTTTAATGCTTCAGGATTGGGACAGTTCTGGCCCCTTTTATGGAAACAAGGTCAGAGTTAGTGTTTTGTTTAAAAATTATGTGTGCTTGTGTCTCTGTGCGGGTGTGTGCATTTGAATACAGTCCCCATGGAGGCCTGAAGATCCATTGGATCCCCTGGAGCTGGAGTTACAGGCAGTTTCAAACCACCCGACAGGGGTACTGGTCTTGTAGAACTCTTCTGTAAGAGCTCTTAACCGCGGAGCCACCTCTCTCTTCAGCCCCTGACTTAGTAATATTCTAAGGGGAACATGCCTGCCGGAAGGTGGGTGCAGTCTTGCATTCTGTCTCGTGCACATCAACCCAGCGTGGTGATAGCTGTACTCAGGAGGTGGAGGTAGGCTACCTAGAGAAGTAAAGTCCAGCCACACCTGATCTCTTCTAAAGAAAAGAGGTGGATATTAGAGATAGTGCAACTCACCTGACTTTCATCTTGGCTTTGTTGCTCAGTGGCCGGGTGACTCTGGGCCATATATTAATAATAAAGATTACTGCCGGGCGGTGGTGGCGCACGCCTTTAATCCCAGCACTTGGGAGGCAGAGGCAGGCGGATCTCTGTGAGTTCGAGACCAGCCTGGTCTACAAGAGTTAGTAGTCCAGGACAGGCTCCAAAACCACAGAGAAACCCTGTCTCAAAAAAACCAATAAATAAATAAATAAATAAATAAATAAATAAATAAATAAATAAATATTACTAAAGCTTTCATTGTTTTCCAGGCAGGAAGTGTGCTAATCACGTTCCTTGAGTTTCCTCCTTTCCATAAACTCAGGACATGGGTCGGATTCCTGTCCCCATCCTGGAGATATGCAGGGTAGTAGAGTCAGTGACCCAGTTCTAATCCACACCCTTGGCTCTGAGCGAATTGGGAGGTTCTTCTTTCAGTTTAGACAACCCCTGCCTCATCAGTGTTGCGAGGCTCCAGCGAGGAAACCCGGCACTCAGTGGTGCTCACCTGCCAGCAGGGCTGGCCTTTGCAGGGCTTGTCTGGAGATGTTTTTGTAAGTGGACTCAAGTTGAAGTGCTGTGAGGATGGCCTTTGTTTCTTACTGCGTAAACTGGAGTAGAGATTGTCTGAATCTCACACACACACACACACACACACACACACACACACACACACACACCCTCCCCCCTCAGGGTCTCAGAGAGTCCAGGTAAACCTTGATCTCTAATTTGCTTTGTGGCTGAGGATGACCTTGAACTTCTGCTGCTTTTGCCTTCACCTGCAAATTCTGAGATTAGTAGCTAGTCTCACCGTGCTTGGGCTGTTTCTGAATGTATGTCTGTGTATGGAAGTCAGTTCTACCACTGATGCCAAATCTTCAGCCCTCATCTGTGCCTTTCAAATCCAAATTAAACCATTACAGTGCATTCAGCTTGGAAATTCTGTGACCCGCCCTGGAAGTAATTAGTCCGGGGTCCTGTGGACCAGGAAGTGTCCGTCCCTTTATTGGGTGATAAAAAGGAGAGAGAATATTTGTTCTCTCCATTGTGCTACTTTTACCAACCTAATACTTACTTTTTGTTGCCATTTGCAACTTGGCTGACCACTCCTATTGATGACTTACTAAACTTAGAGTGAGCTGTACCTTATTAGTCACTGTGTGTGTTTCTGAAACTCAGTAATTGCAGCTCTATTAGAAAACTCTCAGGGCTGGGAAGAATATACAGGAAGAGAAAGTTATGGTGGCACATGCCTGTAAATCATAGTGCTAAGAGGTAGAGGCAAGTGGATCAAGAGTTCAAGGTCATCATTGCTACACAACAAGACGTGGGCCAACCTGGGCTTCTGTCAAAAAACCAAAATGAAGTTTCAATGACTTCTCAGAGATGGCAAGTTCTTGGTGGTTCAGTCACCCCTGCTGCACTGTGACTTTGTTCCTTTCCTTGGGTCTTGCCATGTTTCCTCTCCTTGGGAGAATTTTGCCTTATTTCTGCTTAGTTTATAGTGCAGTTGTCACTTTGAGACGGAGCAGCCTGCGCCCTAGCGTAACCAGTCTGTTACTTGAGAGCAAGATCCAGGGAGTGAGTGAGCTGGAACTTGCTGGAGCCTGGAGCCATTTTGAATTGAACTGAGATGCCCAGGAGCCCCAAGAGTAGGGACATGAAATCATGCTTCTGGGATGGAGTTTGCCTGCGTATAGCGGAAGGCTACCAATGTTTCCAGATTCCTAAATACCTAAGCCAGCCCGTTCTTGTATATCCCAGGGCATTCATTGCTGAGAGCATGGAGCACTTGACAGGTGGCACAGTGGGGGAACCCACATAGTGGCCTTAGGTAGGGACTCTATCTGTTAGCACCCTCGTTCCCACAGAGCCCTTGCGCTCTGTGAACAGTGGTACCCCAGAGTCTGGGTGCTCCTCCTGGGCATGATGCTCAGGGTTCAGTCTCTCTGCAATGTTGCTGATGTAGAAGTGTCATGTTAAACCTGCCCATCACAGGGGCTGTGAGGAGAGCTCTCGGGCAGTGCACAGGACGTTCTCTCGGCAGAGACCCCATGCATTTCCTGGGCTGGTGTTTACAGGGGCTCAGCTTCGGAGGATCAGGAGCTGGAGCAGGAGCAGGAGCCGGAGCCAGAGCCAGAGCCAGAGCCGGAGCCAGAGCCAGAGCCAGAGCCGGAGCCAGAGCCGGAGCCAGAGCCGGAGCAGTCTGGGAATGTTCCCAGCAGGCTGGGGGTGGAGCGAGGTTTAAGAACAGCCAGAAACCTCACTCTGTTTTCTCCTCTACAGTTCTCTGCTGAGGTCTGTCTGCAGATGCAGCTTGCAAAAGAATCTGCTTTGGAGCAGGATAGAGTAGCCAACTGGTAATTTTAAAGTAATGTGTACTATTTTTGTTTTAATTTGGTAATGGGATGTCCCCAAATTAGCTTTTAGCTTAGTATTTATGGTATTCTAAAAAAATGCATTAATCTCAGTCAAGTGTGGTAGTACACACCTTTTAATCCCAACACTCAGGAGGCAGAGGCAGGAGGACTTCTGTGAATTTGAGGCTAACCTGGTCTACAGTGGAATTCCAGGCCAGCCAGGACAACATAGTAAGACTCTGTCTAAATAAATACATAAATAAATACAAGCCTTAATCTGAAGCTTCAGCATGTTTTGACCCCATCATTTCCAAGTTTGTCTCAATATGTAGTAATAAGAGTGGCGGGGCTGCGTCCCCAGCACCCCGGGCCGCCTGCATGGCTAGCTTATGCCCCGAAATAACCACACACAAAATGTATTCATTTAAACACCGCTTGGCCCATTATATCTA
>NW_004949125.1:4733122-4733898 GCF_000317375.1 Microtus ochrogaster | reverse complement strand
AATCAACCAATGACCTTCCTCCATCATCAATAGATACATTTTGGACAATCAGGCTGTTGGGAGAAAGAGGACCCCATAAGTAGCCCAACTCCCTCCCACTGACACCCTACTACAAAACAGTCCCTGCTCTTAGGCAAAGTCCTGTAAAGACTGTGCTTCCCTTTAGCTCATTGTTCCCTTTGCTAAAAGCTTTTGTGGGTCTTTGGTCCCCTTGATCACAAATTAGGATGTTGGTGATGCCAGGAGCCAGTGTCTGGGCTGGGGAAGCTTTCCTTCCATAACATCCGTGAGCTGTGTGGTGTTTGAAGGTGGCGTGTCCCTCCTCGCCACACTACTGTGTGTGGGCTCTGAGCTCCATGGCTGGCAAGGGTGATGCAAGTCTTGAACCTAAATTTAGATTCCTTCAGAGGCTTCGAAAGCACTTCCTCAGATTCACAGGTGGCGGGGGCTGCTGCCGAGGGGCTTCCTGTGCCGCTCTGCACCTCAGAAGTGAGAAGGAAGATGAGGCTGGAGGGGCTGCGTGTACCCTGTAGACCACATTACTGGGGCTTCTGTAAAGAAACTTCAAGGTTGGGAGGCAGAGCTGGCGAGATGGCTTGGAAGGGAAAGGCACAAGCCTGATGACTGAGTTATATAGAGCATTGCGGTGGCAGGAGAGAACGGGGTCCATGTGCATGGTGGGTGCGTGGTGTCGCACTGCATACCTTCCCACATAAATAAAACATGTAAAGAAAGAAGATTGGGAGGGCCTGGTGCTGTGCTTCAGTTGGTAGAGT
>NW_004949125.1:4728739-4732926 GCF_000317375.1 Microtus ochrogaster | reverse complement strand
CACTCACTCTTTGGGAGAGTGGATTTAGTGGCAATCTAGCAAGTGTGGAAGTAGTCTGAGTTGGAGGGTGTGCAGTCACAGTGGCTTTCGTCTGGATTGGTTTGCAGCCCCTAGGTGGACTCCCTCACCTGTCACTGTCTCCGTCAGCATATATACATTGAGTTGGACCAGGACCCTGAGGGTTGGGGACAGTGATGCAGTTGGAAGGTTTTCTGAGTGAGTAGGTTGAATGGCATGTTGGGCCAGAATCATGGGTGTTTTGTTACAATGACTTTTCCTCCTTGAGTCATAGAAATGATATTTGAAACTGAGTCTGCTGGCAAAGGCATGAGGCTTAGACAGGAGCATCCTTAGTTCAAGGTCATTTTGGTGCTACACAAGGAGACCCATCTCCAACCAAACAAATGAACCAAATGAAAAGCAGTGGTGTTTTAAGGTTTCTATTGGGATGGTGCTCCCTCATCTTTTAGGACTTGAAGTCTGGACGCAGACAGGAGAGTTGTGCAAAGATGTTATAGGAGGTCGATGCCCAGGTCTTCTTGCCCTACAGGGACTTGGGTCCTCAGAGTTGTTTGCTGGGAGAAGGGCTTAGAAAGGCCTGGCCAGCCATTCCCTCACACAGCCCTGTGCTCTGTGATGTGCCTGCGGGACTTGCCTCATCAGGTGGTTTCTGTGTGTGTTTGTGTTTTGTATTTTGTTTGTTTGTTTATCGAGACAAGGTTTCTCTGTGTAGCCCTTACTGTCTTAGAACTCAGTCTGTAGACCAGGCTGGTCTTGAACTCACAGAAATCCACCTGCCTCTGCCTCTGCTGGGATTAAAAGCATAACCAGTGCCTGATTACGTTCTTGAAGATTATCCCAAGGTCTGTGGCCTTTCAGTAAATACACAGAATCTCACTCCCAGTGTTTTCCCAGCCTTTGTCAACTGCCTTCCCATGAGCCAATCTTCATTCTATAACTCCCCTTTACTTAAATATTTATTCTTTCAAAAAAGGTTAATTTGTTTTGGGGATAAGGTAAGACATGCGCTGTGCAGTGTCGAAGCTGTGAAATGGGCTGTTTGTCTCTTTGCTTGTCCCTGGCTGCAAGCTACTCTTGTCAGGGGTGGCTGCACCTGTTTTTCTTTTCTTCCTCTACCCTCCCATCCCCGTCTAATGGGGTGGGGTATACTATTTACAGCTTTGTATCTTGCTACTTTAACTCATTGTATCTAGGAAATCTTCCCGTGTCAGTATAAGATAGTGCAGTTTCATGGTTTTAAAACTTGAGGTGAGGTGCGGGAGAGATGAACCCGGGTTCAGTCCCACACTCATCTCATCTTGGACCATTTACACTGCTTGTAACTCCAGGGTGCACACGCCACATATGTGCATCCTTGCAAAACACACATGCAAATAAAATAAGTCAATCTAAAGCAAAGTTTTAAAGTTGAGATGAAACTGACATGCTTGAGGTGGATTGCTGCGTTCCTGCCAGTGCTTGGTAATTGTCTCTCCTGCTCCACTTGAAGAGCCGTGCTCCTCCACCTTCCTAACGCTGTGATCCTTTCATACAGCTCCTTCTGTTGGTGACCCCCCAGCCACAAAATTATTTCAGTTTCTTTGTAACTGTAATTTTGCTACTGTTATGGATCATAATGTAAAATATCTGTGTTTCCAATGGTCTTAGGTGATCCCTATCAAAGTTATTTGACCCCTTAAAGGGGTTGTGGCACACAAGCTGAGAAACACCACTCTAGAACATTCTTACTGCCACCCCCACCCCCCCCAAAACAATCCCAAACCAGATACCTTAGCTAGACTGATGGAGAAGGGTCTTCTGTCTATGTGTTAATTTCATTGGTTAATAAAAAAAAAAAACTGCTTGGTCTGATAGGGCAGAATTTAGAAAGGCAGAGTAGACCGAACAGAATGCTGGGAAGAAGGGAAGTGAGGCAGATGTTATAGCTCTCCTCTCCAAGATGGATGCAGGTTAAAATCCTTCCTGGTAAGCCACCACCTTGTGGTGCTACACAGATTATTAGAAATGGATTAACCAAGATGTGAGAGTTAGCCAATAAGAGGCCACAGATAACGGGCCAGGCAGTGTTTAAAAGAATACAATTTGTGTGTTGTTATTTCAGGGCATAAGCTAGCCAGGCGTGCAGGAGCTGGGCGGGAATGCAGCCCACAGCTCCTTCTACAGTAGATTCATTTCCCACCCCCATACCAGGTGCCGGTTGATGTGATTCTAGTTTGTAAGAATCCGCCTGCCCCAGATGTTTCACAACAACAGGGTTGTGTAATGTGGCCTTTTAAACTTGGACAGCTTTTCAGATTTCCTTCATCTTAGAATCTTATCATTACCAGGTCTTGCCACACAGTCCAAGATGGCCTCAAACTCATGATCTTCCCTCTTCAGCCTCCTGAGTACTTTGTTGAGGGACAAGAATCATTGTAGTCAGCTTACTTTTACTCCTTTTTGTGAGTGAAAGGATCCCATCGTCCAGAGAGATTTATCCATGTGCCAGTTTGTCGACATTGCAGGTGTTTGTACTTTTGGCCTAGTATGTAATATGTTAGTGAGCGTCATGTGTGAGCTTGTTTTTACTGCTTTTGTGTGACCTGACGATGGAAACGGATGGGCTGTGTGGGATCTTCTCTCAGTTTTAAGGAACTACACACTGTTTCCACCAAGGCAACATTGTTTCACTACCCCCGGCACTGGATGCCGGTGATGCTGGTCTCTGTCTCATTTTTCCAGTCCTTGCTAACACTTGATATTGTCTGTTGCTTGTTTTGAGTTGGTTTTTGTTTTTCAGTTCTTTCAGCCACAGGGATGGGTGTGGTGTTTTAATGATTGATGATAATTTGTGTCCTTTCTGGGGCATTTGTGTGCCTTCTTTGATTAATATTAGTTGTCATCTTGTTTTATGGATGCTCTCAATACTTATATTAGTTTTTAAAGTAATTAAAACATTTTATGTGTGTCTGTGTATATGGGTATTTATGTTTATGTGTGTGTATGGGTTTCATTCCTTTGGACCTACTGTCTTCAGTTGATATGTAATGCCTCCACCCCGTTTGATTGCTGTAGGTTCTCAGTAAGGTTTGAGATGGTAGGTGAAAGGCCCTTTTCTTTTCTTCCTTTTGTTGTGTTTTGTTTTTTTCCAAGCTAGCTTTGGCTGTTTGGGATCCCTGTAATTACATACGAATTTTAGCAGGAGTGCACTATTTCTCTTCTAAGAGGCAGCTGATTTAGGAGGAGGTTGTTTGTGGACTACCTCAGACTGTTGATGAACATGGACTATCTCTCTGTTCAGTTGTCTTGGATTTCTTGCAACAGTGGGTTGCAGTTTTTAGTGTGTGAGTCTTTTCTGGTTAAGCTTGTTGGTGTGTATTTTACTCTTTGGTGTTAATATGGATGTTTTGTCCTTAATTTCATTTATTGATTGTTGTAGCTAGTGTGTACAGTATTTTTGAATTTAGTTTGTTCTGCAATTTCACAGAGCTCTTTCACTGACCAATCTGATAGCTTTTTGTATAGGTCCCCTCTTTCTAATCTTTATGGCTCTTGTCTGACAAGAGCAGACAGTCTAGTCTTATTAGTAGAAGGGAGATTCTCCAATCTCTCGCCAGTAAGTGTGATGTCAACTGTGGGTTCTATAGATGTCCTTTAAGTAAATGAAGGCATTCCCTTAAATTGGTAGGCTGTTGTTTTTTCATTAGAAGTTTTAGCATTTGTCAGATGCTTTTTCTGTATTATTTCTGATTATATCATAGTCCCCGCTTCATTCTAATACAATTCATTCTACTCCTTGACTTCTGTATATTGACTTTAATTTTTTTAAATCTTTTTTTAATTGATTTTTATTGAGGTCCACATTTTTCTCTGCTTCCCTCCCTGCCTCTTCCCTCCCCTTGAACCCTCTCCCAAGATCCCTATGCTCCCAATTTACTCAGGAGATCTTGTCTTTTTCTACTTCTGATGTAGATTAGATCTGTATGAGTCTCAGGGTCCGCATTGTTGTCTAGGTTCTCTGGGATTGTGATTTGTAGGCTGTTTTTTTTTTGCTTTATGTTTTAAAACCACTTATGAGTTAGTACATGTGATAATTGTCTTTCTGGGTCTGGGTTACCTCACTCAAAATGATGTTTTCTAGCTCTATCTATTTGCCTGCAAAATTTAAGCTGTTGTTATTTTTTTCT
>NW_004949125.1:4726035-4728639 GCF_000317375.1 Microtus ochrogaster | reverse complement strand
ACTTTTACTCCTTTTTGTGAGTGAAAGGATCCCATCGTCCAGAGAGATTTATCCATGTGCCAGTTTGTCGACATTGCAGGTGTTTGTACTTTTGGCCTAGTATGTAATATGTTAGTGAGCGTCATGTGTGAGCTTGTTTTTACTGCTTTTGTGTGACCTGACGATGGAAACGGATGGGCTGTGTGGGATCTTCTCTCAGTTTTAAGGAACTACACACTGTTTCCACCAAGGCAACATTGTTTCACTACCCCCGGCACTGGATGCCGGTGATGCTGGTCTCTGTCTCATTTTTCCAGTCCTTGCTAACACTTGATATTGTCTGTTGCTTGTTTTGAGTTGGTTTTTGTTTTTCAGTTCTTTCAGCCACAGGGATGGGTGTGGTGTTTTAATGATTGATGATAATTTGTGTCCTTTCTGGGGCATTTGTGTGCCTTCTTTGATTAATATTAGTTGTCATCTTGTTTTATGGATGCTCTCAATACTTATATTAGTTTTTAAAGTAATTAAAACATTTTATGTGTGTCTGTGTATATGGGTATTTATGTTTATGTGTGTGTATGGGTTTCATTCCTTTGGACCTACTGTCTTCAGTTGATATGTAATGCCTCCACCCCGTTTGATTGCTGTAGGTTCTCAGTAAGGTTTGAGATGGTAGGTGAAAGGCCCTTTTCTTTTCTTCCTTTTGTTGTGTTTTGTTTTTTTCCAAGCTAGCTTTGGCTGTTTGGGATCCCTGTAATTACATACGAATTTTAGCAGGAGTGCACTATTTCTCTTCTAAGAGGCAGCTGATTTAGGAGGAGGTTGTTTGTGGACTACCTCAGACTGTTGATGAACATGGACTATCTCTCTGTTCAGTTGTCTTGGATTTCTTGCAACAGTGGGTTGCAGTTTTTAGTGTGTGAGTCTTTTCTGGTTAAGCTTGTTGGTGTGTATTTTACTCTTTGGTGTTAATATGGATGTTTTGTCCTTAATTTCATTTATTGATTGTTGTAGCTAGTGTGTACAGTATTTTTGAATTTAGTTTGTTCTGCAATTTCACAGAGCTCTTTCACTGACCAATCTGATAGCTTTTTGTATAGGTCCCCTCTTTCTAATCTTTATGGCTCTTGTCTGACAAGAGCAGACAGTCTAGTCTTATTAGTAGAAGGGAGATTCTCCAATCTCTCGCCAGTAAGTGTGATGTCAACTGTGGGTTCTATAGATGTCCTTTAAGTAAATGAAGGCATTCCCTTAAATTGGTAGGCTGTTGTTTTTTCATTAGAAGTTTTAGCATTTGTCAGATGCTTTTTCTGTATTATTTCTGATTATATCATAGTCCCCGCTTCATTCTAATACAATTCATTCTACTCCTTGACTTCTGTATATTGACTTTAATTTTTTTAAATCTTTTTTTAATTGATTTTTATTGAGGTCCACATTTTTCTCTGCTTCCCTCCCTGCCTCTTCCCTCCCCTTGAACCCTCTCCCAAGATCCCTATGCTCCCAATTTACTCAGGAGATCTTGTCTTTTTCTACTTCTGATGTAGATTAGATCTGTATGAGTCTCAGGGTCCGCATTGTTGTCTAGGTTCTCTGGGATTGTGATTTGTAGGCTGTTTTTTTTTTGCTTTATGTTTTAAAACCACTTATGAGTTAGTACATGTGATAATTGTCTTTCTGGGTCTGGGTTACCTCACTCAAAATGATGTTTTCTAGCTCTATCTATTTGCCTGCAAAATTTAAGCTGTTGTTATTTTTTTCTGCTGTGTAGTACTCCATTGTGTAAATGTACCACATTTTCCTTATCAATTCTTTGATTGAGGGGCATTAAGTTGTTTCCAGGTTCTGGCTATGACAAACAATGCTGCTATGAACATAGCTGAGCACATGTCCTTGTGGCACAGTTGAGCATCCTTTGGATATATACCTAAAAGCAGTATTGCTAGGTCTTGAGGAAGGTTGTTTCCTAATTTTCTGAGAAATCGCCACACTGACATCCAAAGCAGCTGTACCAGCTGGCACTCCCACCACAACCTCTGCAGCATAAGTTGCCATCAGTGTTTTTGATCTTGGCCTTGAATGACATTCTTGTTCCTAGGATGAATCCCTTGGCTGTGGTGCATCGCGCTTTCCATGTGGTGCTATTCAGTTTGCTAGTATCCCTGAGGATGCTGGCAGATGCAGGTATTTACAGCTGTGAATTTCCTTCGCTGAGCTGCTTCTTCTGTATCTCACCACTCCAATAATTGCACTTTCATTCTTTCTCTTCAGAGTATTTCTAATTTCCCTTGTCATTGCACGCACGTGTGTGTGTGTGTGCAAGCGTGTGCCTTGGCACTCGTGGAATCAGAGATTAATCTTAGCCTTCCACCTTGTTTGAGACAGGGTCTCATCACTGCTGTGTAGTGCAGACTGGCTGGCCAGCTGGAGATCTGGATGGAGATTCTCCCATTACAGAGATGTGTTTCAGCGCCCAGCTGTCTGTGGGTTCTAGGGATCTGAACACAGGTCCTTGTGTCTGCACAGCAAGCACTGCTTCACCGGCTCCCTAGCCCCTCTCCTGTCATTTTTCCCTTGAGTTAAGTGTGCTGCCTGTTTCACACGTGCACACACTCTAGATCTCCT
>NW_004949125.1:4713790-4725695 GCF_000317375.1 Microtus ochrogaster | reverse complement strand
GCACACACTCTAGATCTCTCTCTGTCCGTGGACACACTTAGTGATTTCACAGTGCACACACTCTAGATCTCCTGCTGTCCATGGACACACTTAGTGATTTCACACGGGCACACACTCTAGATCTCTCTCTGTCCGTGGACACACTTAGTGATTTCACAGTGCACACACTCTAGATCTCCTGCTGTCCGTGGACACACTTAGTGATTTCACACGTGCAGACACTCTAGATCTCCTGCTGTCTGTGGACACACTTAGTGATTTCACACGTGCACACACTCTAGATCTCTTTCTGTCTGTGGACACACTTAGTGATTTCACACATGGATACACTGCAGGTCTCCCACTGTCCAAGGACACACTTAGTGTTTGTTTTATGGCCTAACTAGTCACACCTTGAAGAATGTCCTTCACACTCTTAACAAGGATATGGCCCTGTCATTGCTGGATGGTGTTCTGGAGCGTTAGGTCTAGTTGGTTTATAATCTTGTGTTTCCTTGTTGACCTGTGGGGGTTTTCTGTCCATTACTCCAGTGGAGGGCTGATGTCTCCAGCAACCATGGGAGGACTGTGTATTGTCCCTCTGTTCTGTCAGTCTCCTGACAGTGTCTGGGACTTTGTTGGTCTGTGCACATAATGTTTGTTGTGTCTTCTTGATAATGGACTTGTTTGCCATTCCATGAAAGTTTGTTTGTCTCGGTGACAATTTTTGGCTTCAAGTGTGTTGAGTTGGTGTTAGTACAGTAACTCTGCTTGTTGAAGCTCACTTCTTGCAGAGATTAGCTTTTCAAGCACTTTGCTTGTTTGTATATTTGATCAGAGAGGACTCAGACAACACTTCTGATTGTGTGTTGTAATATATCCTTTTAGTCTCTACCTGTAATTGAAGTGTTTACCTTACCTGTGTGCATGTGATTGCCTTGCTTTTGAAGGGATGGCTGCTGTAGAGATGTCCTGGTACTTAAGATTCCTGTTCTTGTAGAGGACTAGGTTTGTTCCGAGCACCTACATCAGATGGCTTATTAAAATACTAATTTATAACTATCTAGTTTGACTCAATGCCTGTATCACTGGTGTAGGATGTGGGAAATATGCTACCATTTTTTCTTGTTCTTGTCATGGGAGTATTTGTCTTTACATGGTGTGCTCATCACTGTAGGTTAGTAGTTTGTTTGTGAAAACATAGTTTTAACCGAGGTTATGCGTCAAATTGTAGTACTAGTGTTTATACTTAACCCTGTGTTTTCCTTCTTTCCTTCCTTTCTTTGGTTATTTTATTTTATTGAGACAGGGTCTCAGCACATAGACTTGAACTCACAGAGGTCCACCTGTCTCCTTGCCTTTGCCCCATGTGGAGTGCTTTTATCCAGCTTTGGTCACTTACTGTTTCCCTGGAGATCTTGTTTATCTTTTCTTTTTTAAACTTATTTTTATGACCACATACAGTGCTGTTGGATGTGCTAGAGTTTTCTCATCCCATCCTGTGCTGCTGGGTCACTCAGTCTTCAGTGATGTGCTGGGTGCCACTTGCAGACAGCGCCAGGTGCCTGTAGACTGTACTCTCAGAGCAAGCCTGCTGAATTAAAAGGCACACATGGGCTGGAGGGCTGCTTACCGTTAAAGGTTAAGGCTCACAACCAAAGGCACATATACTTTGAGAACTCCTCTGGAATGGCTGAATTCCCGGTGACATTGTATGATTTTATGTTTGTCTCAGTTGTTTCTTCACCATCTTTTCATAGATTGTTTGTTGACCTTGGATTTTGCCAGTCCGGTAGGTGGTGAGAAATGGCACCTCCATGTAGACTCAGTCTGCATCTGTTGTGTGAGGTTGAGCATCTTCACAGTGTTGAGGGCTGGTCAGGGTTGTTTTTTTCTGAGCCATTTGTTTGTATCATCTCTCCCGGAGAAGATTGGAGCCACTGTTTTTGGTGCATTGGGTTTCTAGGTTAATTTGGAAAGAACACGACAATGTTGACTCTCTCCCTCCACGACTTAGGTTTTCCCAAGTGTTCAATTCTAAATATATGAAGCTTAATTCCTATTGATGTTATTGCTTAAGCTTCTAGCTGGAATCTTTTCTCTTGAAGGGTTCCTCTCTATGAGACCTCATGCTTACTTTGCACTGGGTTGTGTACATAGGCAGCTTGCTTAGAGAGTCTGTGAGAACAGGGTTTCAGTGGGTTCTTAGTGTTTCAGACTGGGATGGTAGAGGAGCTTCTATCTACTTTTGACACTTTCTTGTGTTCTCTTGAACCCTTGGCATCCTGTGACAGTTGTTAGCAATGGTAGGCATGCTGGTAGCTCTGGGGCTGTCCTTGCCTGCTCCCGACTTTTATGGAAAACTTTCTTGATTCCCGTGAAGACCAGCACTAGGTTTTAAGTTGAGATATGTATTTCTTGTCATGTTGGGAAAGCTCTTCTGTCTTCTCTATCAGGTTTTTAAAGATCGTGAAGGGATGTGAGATTTTATCATAATCTACTTGGTGCCTCTGGTGATTCCAGCCATGGAAGGTGGTTGGAGGACACCCTGGAGCTCAGCCTACAGGGTGTCTTGGAGGAGTGTGGAAGGCTGGGTGGAAGGTCGAGGCTGGAGCCACCATCTGCTGCTGCTGCGGTGATACTGACAGAAAAGGGACAGGAAGGAGTCTGCGTTCTCTCCGTACCTGTCAGTCATACGTCATTGCTCTGACGTGATATCCGAGAAGAAGCTTAGGGGATGGAAGACTCAATTTGCTTACAGTTCTAGAAAATTCAGTCCATCATGATGGGTAGGATATGATGGGTAGGAAATAGAATTGAGCAGCACCTGGAAGAAGTCCAGATAAGACCTGGCCCAAGGACACACACTCCAGGGACCACATCTGGGAGCCATGGTGTCTCCTTTCACAGCACCGCCTCCCAACAGCTGGATTCCAGTCTTGAATCCATCAGTGGCTTGGCCATCGGCTGAACACACAAGTGTGCTTTATCTATCCTATTTTAAGAAAATGATTGGTCTGTGTTAGTATGTGCATGCTCACAGGCCACGCCACAGCACACGCGTGGAGGTCAGAAGACAGCTCTTGGGTATCAGTTTTTTTTCCTGGCGCCCTGTTGGGTTCATTCAGACCTCTGTACAGCTATCTTGTCGGCCCTCCTAGGCGCTTCTCAGTCTGGTCAAGGTGACAGTCGATTAACCATCATCCTTTAATTGAGGGCTTCCCTTTCAGGAGACAGCTAGTTGGGTTCTGGCAGACACGCCAGAGTGGAATAGCAGAGTGGATTTGGGGACGAGAGCAAATGGACAGTAACTGCATAGAGACCTCTGCCCCCTCTTTCGTTTGCTGTTTCTGAGTGTCCAAAATGCTTTTCTGCAGGGTGAATTCACTTCCTAGTAGTGGGACAGATAAGCTGATGTGTTCTAAATGACAGGTGACACTAACCTTGCCTGAGTATAGCACGTTAATCCAGCAGTGGTGTCTGTAGTGACTTATAGGAAATGCTGTGCCCCAGTTCCCGCTGCAGTGAGCGGGGAGTCAGCTGCTTCTTGCTTTAGCTTATTGGAGGAACAGCTCGGGTCAGGCCTTTGCCTCCCTTAGCTTGCCTTTGTACTCTCAGGCCGTCATGCTCAGTCATGTGTTTAGCAGGAGGTGAATTATGGCATGGTGTGGCATCTGTGGCACAGGGGAAATTCTTTCTTGGAAAAGGGAACATTTTTCTTCTTTCTGGCGGGTGTCTTCTAGGGTACTCACAGTTTCTGTTTCTGTGATGCCTGAGCCAGTCCTCCAGTATGCTCTCTATTTTAGACCTTCGAAAACTAAACTTCTCTGGTGTTTCACTGTTCCCTCGGGGTCACCGTGTGTGGTAGGGATGCAGAGAGAGGCACAGGTCTCTGCTGGGCCGACCAAGGCTTCACCGAGTGCTCACAGAGGTTGTCTCCAGTGTTAAGTGCTGGTACTACTGTCTAGGGGGGAATACTTTGGACTGGGAGGTTCAGCTCAGTGGTAGAGTTCTTGCTTCTCATTTGTGAGACCTCATGGCCAGGGCTAGGTCATGGGGAAGGAACAGTTCTTCAAGATGAGCAAGCCAGTTAGGCTTTCGCAGTTACAGGTCTTGGGTGCAGGGGCCTAGCAGGGGATGCCTGGTGCTTAGATACACCATGGCTTTGGCCCTGTGCCCTGAAGGTTTGATCAGAGTATGCCCTTCTTCAAGGTGACTTGCTTTGCTCTATTGGGGTTTTCATAGTTGTTCTCGAAGCTCTGAGCTTGGAGATGTCTGTGGGCAATGGGTTTTAAGGATTCTTACGCAAGCTCTAAGAGCCTTGCTTTTCATCCTTTTGGGATGCTTGTCACACAGTTTCTGGGACAGTTGTGTGTCCATGCAATTTAGTTTGCTGGTAAGATAAGCAGAAACTGTCTTTAACAGTTCTTTGTTGTTACTGAGATACAGGAGGCAGTAAATATCTTTTCTTTAATCACGAAAGGCCACTTGAGTTGGCCTCAGCAAGCCCAGGGGAAGCCCAGTGTTTCATGCTTCCTGAATTTTTGGATGGGAGCTTGCTGCTGCTGGTAACTGTTGGGTATTGGCGCTCACCTTCTCAGTGTTCAAGGGAAGTTGTCCCCATTTATAGAAGATGTGAGACTGGGGGTTTCCGTCATGAACAGCCCCTGTGTCTGGGTCACGAGGAGCCAGAAAACTCAGTCAAGTTTGATTTCAAGTTTGGATCCTATTTTTCATTGTCAGGCTTTAGTTTTCCTCAGACAATATACGGCCCGTTGTGAGTGACCTCGTGTGTGTGTGTGTGTGTGTGTGTGTGTGTGTGTGCCACCAGTCACTTTGGTTGACGACACAGGGTGTGCCATTATTAAATGAGGGTCACAGATTCTAATGATACTTTTTCCTTTGACTGGTAATTAAAGCAGTATTAGGATTTTTTTCATCTTGCCACATTTACTTATGGGCTAGTTAGTGTTTTGTCAGTTTGACACAAACTTGAGTTATCTGGGAAGAGGAAGCTTAATTGAGAAAATGCCTCCATCAGATTGGCCTATAGACAAGCCTGTAGAGCATGTTCTTGGTTGACGTCAGATGTGAGAGGGTCCAGTCCTATGGTGGGAAGTGCCACCCAGGGCTGGTGATCCTGGGACATATAAGAAAGAAGACTGAGCAAGCCTTGGGGAATGAGCCAGTAAGTAGCATTTCTCCATGGTCTCTGCGTCAGCTCCTGTCTCCAGGTTCCTGCCTGGATTTCTCTCGGTACTGGACTATGACCTGAGAGTTGTTTTTGTTTTTTCAAGACTGGGTTTCGCTGTAGCTTTGGAGCCTGTCCTGGAACTAGCTCTTGTAGACCAGGCTGGCTTCAAACTCACAGAGTTTGCCTCTGCCTACTAAGTGCTGGGATTAAAGAGGTGTGTGCTACCACCACCCAGCTGATACGACAGTTTTAAACAGAAATGATCTCTTTCCTTCTCGGGTTACTGTTGGTCACAGCAGTGAAAACCCAACTAAAACACTTAGGAAAGCGCCTGGTTGATCTCAGTGCAGGAGTGTTGGGGTCAGCACGGAGATGGGTGACAGCTGGAAAGTGCTTCTTTATGTTGACACCTTCAGAGTCATCTGAGGAAGGCCAGCAGAAAGGGAAAGAAGGCAGAAGGATCTGGAATTCATTCATAGGCTCTGACTGCCCCCCACCCGAAGCCCCCAGTTATCTACTTTTCTGGGTAGGGTATCCGGTTAAATGTGTACTCATTATGTAAGCTCAAGAGTTTTCTGCTTCCTGTGTGCTAAGATTGCAGGTGTGCACCACTGCACCAGGCAAGGCCTCCCCACCCCTTTAAGTGCAGGGTGTTATGTAGCCCAGGCTGACTTCTACCTCTTTACATAGCTGAGAATGACCTCACACTTGTGATTCTCCTGTCTCTACCTCCTGGCCGCTGGAATTACAGCATGGGCCATCCCTCCTGGCTTATGTATGTGGTGCTGGGGATGGAACCCAGGGCTTTGTGGATGCTAGCCAAGCTCTCTACCCCTGAGCTTCATTCCCAACCCATGGCCTTAGAAGTCTTAAAGTGAGAGCTGACCACCTTTCCAACTGGGCTCTCCCTCCCCCTCCCCCAACTCCCATGTTCTCTTACTCCCCCTACACTGGCAGCCAGAGTTTAGGCTATTTTTCTGTGGTTCATGTGACCTTGTGTTCCCAGTGTTTACCAAATACTTCAGATGCTTTCCTCCAAATTTTGCTCTTCATTTCACACACTGCACATTTGGGCCACAAAAGGACCCATTGAGATAAATGTTAAAAGTTCCACAAATCACACAGTGTGTCTTAATGGTAGGTATTTAAATTCAGTTTTACTGAGGACTTGTAGCAGTTTAATGATGGGCCAAACACTCCTAAAATTTTGATATTTTCCACTTGGTTTCTTGGGGATCGCATCTCTAGAGAAGTTTGAGCACCCAGATGTCTCTAACTTCAGTAGTGATGAATTGACAACCACCTCATGCGGTAGCCCCTTTATAAAGGGAGAGACTTTCTCTGCTTTCTAGAATTTCCCATGGGTAAAGGGGTTCAGGGAAGTAGCAGATGACAATCCAGGAGGTAAGGTAGACTCTGAGAGTATGGAGTGGGCTGGGAGGGATGCACATCAGGAGAAGAGGGGAGCAAAGGCACACAGCTGGCGAGCAGCTGGCATTTGTATGCTGAGGGAAGAGGGGGGTCATTTGAATTTGGAGTCAGTGCATTCCCGGGAGAATATTGGAAATAGGATGGTGTTTATGGGAACCCAACTGTGTGGTGAGTATCCTTTTGCCATTAGACCTCATCTGTGAAATACAGTGAAAGCTTAAAATATGTGATTAAAGCTCAAATATCTGTCTTTATAAGACAAACATGAAGAGCAGCACACCCGGTGGTTATGAGCACAGCATGAAGCTGGATTGCTTGATTTCAAATTCTTGGAAGCAGTGCTACTTGCCGTGAATCCCCCAGTGAGGGGCTGGGGTGTGTGGCTCAGTGATAGGGACCCTGACTAGAATCCCCCAGTGAGGGCCTGGAGTGTGGCTCAGTGGTCGAGCACCTGCCTAGAATCCCCCAGTGAGGGGTAGGGGATGTGGCTCAGTGGTAGAGCCCCTGCCTAGAATCCCCCAGTGAGGGGCTGGGGCATGGCTCAGTGGTAGAGCCCCTGCCTAGTATGGAGAGGACATCCTCAGCACTGCAAAATAAATAAGTAAGCATCAAGCAAACTTAGACTGCTTAGCACTGCCACCTTGAGTAGATTACTCAGTCTCCTTAGTGTTTCCATCCTTCAGTCTCCTCATGTTAATGTGGGGATAATAATAGTTACTTATTCCCAATTAATTGTTTGAAGTAGATGGTATCCTGGATTATATAGTAAGACCCTGTCTCAAACAATAAAAACACCTGAACCCTACCTCAAGTCATCCTCTCCATTAACATTTTGTTTTTTCCAGATAGGATTTGTCTGTGTAGCCCTGGCTGTCCTGGAACTTGATCTGTAGACCAGGCTGGCCTTGATCTCACAGAGATTTGCCTGCCTCCGCCTCCAGAGTGTTGGGATTAAAGGCGTGCACCACCACCGCCCAGCTGAGAGATTTCTTCTTTGAGCTTGTGTGTCACTCAGTGTTCTGTCAGGGGCTGTGAGAGCAGTTACCAGCAAACCAGGCAATGTTCTCAAATTTACAGAAAAGCACAGATGAGTTTGTCCTTGCCTTAAATGGAAGGTCTGTGTAGCTTTGGAAAATGCACGTCTGTCACATCTTGGCATCCGTTTGTTTGTGAAGTCTGGTTATGAAAAGATGTGGTTTCCATACATATATTTAAAGTATCCTGAGTCATGGATTGAAATTAATGCCTGACATAATACCTACCTGTAAAAGATTTCTGCTTTGTCATGTCTTAACATGAAGGTCATGCATTTACTGGGTAATTCATGACAAACATTTAGCTGGTTCAGCAGTGCTCATTCTAAATACTCCTCTGTGTCAGTGCCCTTTGAGGTGGTTCTGTCTTGGATTGAAATTAGCATTTAATTTTGCAGGAATCTTAGGAAAGGGGCCAACATACGCACATACTGTAGATTGTTCCATGACTGTCACATTGATGGTGCTTACTTCTTTTCCAGATGACCTGGGTTCAACATCCATGCTGGCAGCTCACAACTGCCTGTAATTCCAACTCAAGGTGATCCAATGCTCTTGTGTAGCTTATTTGGGGTGTGTGTGTGTGTTGCTCCTGACTTCAGGTGCTTTCAGAGGCCAGAAGAGGTAGTTAGATCTGGAGCTGGAGCTCCAGACAGCTGTGAGCCACCTGATTGTGGGGCTGGGAATCAAACTTGGGTCATCTGAAAGAGTACCAAGTGTGCTTAACTACTGAGCCATAGTTCAGCCCCATCACCTTTTTTTTTTTATTTTAGAAAATTCAAATGTTCATGATCGTATCACATTCAAGGCCCTTTGAGCTTGTATGTATATATGTGACAATACAAAAAGGAAAATATGAATCGAGTACTTTTTGTTGTTTATCACTCCTGCCATTAGCATGGGCTTGAAATGTCAGAGTTCCGCTTACAAGATGGACTGCACATTGTTTAATTTGTGTATGCATTCTGTCTGGTTTGGATATGAGTATACACTGTCTTACGTGTTTAAACTTGAGCTGGAGCACTCTGCCTGCTGAGTGAGCACGAGGACGTACATCTGGACCCAGCATTTACATGAAAAGGCTGGGCATGGCAGCATACACTTGTAACCCCAGTGCTGGCGAGGTGGAGCTGAGCGGATGCCGGAGCTCACTAGCCAGCCAACCTAACCCAAGTGGCAAGCTCTAGGTTCAATGAGAGAGCCCATCTCATAACAATAAGGAGGAGAGTGGATTGATGGGGACACTCCCACATCAGTCTCTGGCCACATGCTCACGTGCCCGGATGCACACACACATACTACAGATACATACTCAGGTGGGTGCATGAGCCTCAGGGTCATGCCTGCGTGTTCAGCACTTGTTGTGGAGCTCTGTTCGTGTCTGGACATCGCTGGATAACTCAGGAAACATGACCTCACATCTTTCTGGTTCTGTATGTTCTTCTTGCTTCTCGGGGCATAGATGTCTCAATTTCCTTTTCACTGCTGTCGTGAACTCTTCCTTTTTAGTCTTCTATTTTGAGCCTCAGCTTGACTATTAATAGAGCATTTCCACTGTTGACTTCCAGGCTCTGACTCTGAGTTAACGATGCTGTTCTAACAGAGCTAGGCAACTTACCCAGCTTGTCGCTGAACCCCGGGGAAGCTGCTGTGTGCAGCAGTAACAGCGCGGGACTAGAAGCTGTTCTTTATGCTTCAGATAAAAGTATCTCCTGGTGGCAACGATGAAGACTTGCCGGATGGCTAATTTAGAACTGGCCTGAAAGGTCTTTACTGAGGTCCGCTTGACTCTTGAGAGCTGTTGTATGGCATAGGAAATTTGAGGGCTGCAGTGACTGCCTCTGGATGCTCTTGGAAGTGGTCAGGGGTGCTTAAGAAAAGCTTTCCTTCCACTGGCTGCTTCTAGGGCTTTGCTGGATCCATTATCTGTGGTTCAGTGGTATCTTATCTGGGTTCATAGCTTTTTGCTTATTCTGCATGGGCCTTTTGAATACACAGATTCACGGTTTATGTGTTTACGTGTGTGTGTGTGTGTGTGTGTGTGTGTAGGTCAGAGGTCAATGTTGGAGATCTTCCTCTGTCACTCTGCAGCTTCTGTTTTGTGACAGTCTCTCAGGAAACCCTGAGTTCAATGGGTCAGAGTTGCTGGCTGACCAGTGAGTCCCAGGGATCTGCCTTTGTGTCTCTGGCACTGGGTGTGCCAGGATTTTACATGGGTTCTGGGGATCTGAACTCTGGTCCTTATGCTCACACTGCAGAGTGTTTGTTCCACAGAATGAGTCATATCCCAAGCTCCCTGTTCTATTACTCGATGGAGGCCAGTCCCAGAGGTGATGGACAGATTGCACCATTGTGTCCTGCTTTATCACTTTTTGAAGATTCTCAAGCACAAATTTCTCCATTGTTACCTCTACCCTCCTTTTTCCTCTTCTTTTTCTGGGATTGTACTTCAGCTCAATTTAGTTTCTTACTGTGTGAGTTTAGTTCGTTTTTCGAGACAGGGTTCTTTGTGTAGTCCTGACTGTTCTGGAACTCACTCTGTAGACCAGGCTGGTCTTGAACTCAGAGATCTGTAGTGATACTTCATTTGTATTTTAATAAGTAAAGCTTACCTTAAGATCAGAGAGTAAAACAGCTCCACTGATCAGCCTTACAGACCAGGCAGTGGTGACCCACACCTTTAATCCTAGCCCTAGAGAGGAATGTAAGACAGGAGGAGACAGCTCTCAGACACAGTGTCATTCTGAGATTCCTGGAAGCAGATTTGCCATTTTGAACTGAGGTAGAGGTAAGAGCCAGTGGCTGGCTGTTTTGCTTTTCTGACCTTCAAGTTGAACCCCAGTTCCTGCCTTCGGGTTTTTATTAATTATGCTATAGAGATGTAGCTGCCTCTGCCCTCCTGGTGCCGAGATTAAAGGCGTGCACCACCATGCCCAGCTGTTTTTCTTTTTCTTACTGTATAAGCTTAGACCATGATTTAAGGCTTTTCTTCTTTCTCAATAAAGACATTTAATCTTAATTTATTTTTCCTATGGGGGGCATGTAGCAGGATGGCTCAGCAGGTAAAAGTACTTGCTGTTCATGCACGGGAACCCTTATACAAAAGCAGATGTAATTCCAGCATTCCTATGATGAGATGGGAGGTGGGGTAAGGAAAATAGCCCTAAAGCTCAAGGGCCAGTTAGCCTGAAATATGCAGAAACACAGAGAGTCTATGCCTTAGCAAGGTGGAGGGAGAAAACTGAGCTCCAAAAGTTGTCTTCTGATCGCTACACATGAGCCATGCAAGAATTATTTAGAGGTGTTGTGTTTAATTTCCAAGTGTTTGAAGATGTTCCTAGCTTCTCATACTGCACGGTTTCAGTTCTAGTGATTATAGTGTTGACGTCTCCTGCTGTTAGTCTAGATTTTTCTGTTTCTCTTGAGTTCTGCCATGTTTTGCTTTATGTGTTTTGATGATTTAGGCACAGACATTGATAGGTGTGCAATGTCCATTTTTAATCCCTCTTAATTGTCTTTGCCCTGAAGTCTGCTTGGTGTGTATGAATACAGTGGGTCTGGCCCTTTTGTGACCATTACATGTCACACCTGTTCCTTCTCTCTGAGCTGAGATTGTCATGGTTGTCCATCTGCTGAGTCCTAACCAGGTCGAACCTGTGCCGTTTCGAGCTTTTTAAAGGTTTATTTATTTGTTTGTTTATTTCATGCATATGGATATCTTGCTTGCATGTATGTCTGTGTACCGTGTGCTTGCAGTGGCCATGGAAACCAGAAGAGAGTGTTGGATGCCCTGGAACTGGAGTTACAGATGGTTGTAAGCCACCATATAGTTGCTGAGAATCAAACCTGGGTCTTTTGAAAGAGCAGCCAGTGTTCTTTTTTATTATTGTTTTTATTGAGCTATATATTTTTCTCTGCTTCCCTCTCTGCCTCCCCTCTCCCATGATCCTCACACTCGCATTTTACTCAGGAGATCTTGTCTTTTTCTACTTCCGATGTAAATTAGATTTATATAAGTCTCTCTTAGGGTCCTCATTGTAGTCTAGGTTTTCTGGGATTGTGAATTGTAGGCTGGCTTTTCTTTGCTTTATCTCTAAAAGCCACTGTGAGTGAGTACATATTATATTTGTCTTTCTAGGTCTGGGTTACCCTACTCAGTATAATGTTTTCTAAATCCATCTATTTGCCTACAAATTTCAAGATGTCATTATTTTTTCCACTGTGTAGTACTCCACTGTGTAAATGTACCACATTTACAAGAATTTAT
>NW_004949125.1:4685407-4713105 GCF_000317375.1 Microtus ochrogaster | reverse complement strand
TAATTGGATTTATGTTGAGGTCTTTGATCCATTTGGACTTGAGTTTTGTGCATGGTGATAGATACGGATCTATTTTCATTCTTCTACATGTTGATATCTAGTTATGCCAGCACCATTTGTTGAAAAGGCTTTCTTTTTTTCCATTTTATATTTTGTACTTCTTTGTCAAAAATCAGGTGTTCGTAGGTGTGTGGGTTGACATATGAGTTATTGATTTGATTCCATTGATCCTCCTGTCTGTTTTTATGCCAATTCTAGGCTCTTTCCCGTACTGTAACTCTGTAGTAGAGTTTGAAGTCAGGATGGTGATGCCTCCAGAAGTTCCTTTATTGTACAGGTTTGTTTTGCAGCCAATGTTCTTAACTCACCCCACCGTTTTGAATTTAATGTGGTAAGACTCAGTGTCCTGTGAGTAGATACTGTAGGCACGATGCTGCCCCACTGGCCTTGCTGGGCTCAGAGCCTGTGTTGTGGCCAGTCTCTGTGGGTGCCTCCATGCTGGCAAACTTTAGAACCTCCCATAGTGCTGTCTGTCCCTGTTTGTTTGCTGCCTAGTGCTCACTTGGCAGGAGGCTCAGTGGTTCCCCACAGTTGAGGAGTGCTGGTTGTTTGTATTTGAAAGCCATCCACTGTCATGCAAAACCCTGATCCAAGGCACACTACACACACACACACACACACACACACACATACACACACAGGGACCCCTGCTTTCTTAGTTAGAGAACCACAGCCCCTCATCCTGAATAAAGGCTCTAAAATGGCACTGGTCAGTAGGTTACACCGGGCTGAAGCGTGAAGCCTTGGGTTCTCTCTAGGGTCAGGTACTGCTATGGATCTGGGCCTAATATGTTTTTTGAGATGAGGTCTCATGTGGTCCAGGCTAGCCATAAATGTCTAGAGTCTCCTGTCTTCACTTGCAGAGTGTTGGGACTACAGGTGCGCACTACCATGCTTGGTGTATGTGGTGCTGGGGATCAGACTGAAAGGTTTTGCCTGCTGGGCAAGCACTCTACTGAGTGAGTTAAGTACCAAGCCCTGCAAAGTGGAAATTTTGGGAGTGCTTAAGTTACATATGGATGGAGTTTGGAGCGATGTTGGCTGTAAGGAAAGCCCACCAGTGGCAGCCAGTGCTTGGTGAGCCCTTGGCTTGTCATCGAGGCCCATCCTGAAGATAGGATTCATGCTGAAGCCAAGTTAGAAAGGGCTTGCTTTTCCCTTGCCTGAGATACCAATCTCCCCCGCCCCCCCATTTTATGGTGACGGGAATCAAACCTAGGACTTGTGTGCAATGCGTTCTCTGATGCTGAGCTCCATCCACCCCCAGCCTACGCCTGAGATTTTCATCAAACTCTCAGTGTTACTTAGGGCTTGGGAAAACTCACAGTTGAATCAGAATGGTTTCTCTGCTCTGATATCATGGTCACTTAGCAGTCAAAGCTGTGCTTGTGCATTATGGAAACGTTTCAGAGGATGTGTTGAACCCTGCTCTGTAGTCTTTAGACTCTCTGGTCTCTCGCCCAGCTGAGATGCTAACTCTCCAATGCCCTTAAATTCAGTAGGGAGCTAAAGCTGTAGTTCAAAATTATCTGTGGAATTATCTAAAAATTAAGCTGATACATACCATCCTGAGCTTTTTGAGTTTCAGTGCTATTTCCATTTACTAGAAGCCTTTCTCTTTGTGATACGGAAACTATTTTTGTTTCTGTTTTATTTTGGATTTGTTTGTTTGTTTTTTCGAGACAAGGTTTCTCTGTAGCTTTGGAGCCTGTCCTGGAACTAGTTCTGTAGACCAGACTGGCCTCGAACTCACAGAGATCTGCCTGCCTCTGCCTCCCGAGTGCTGGGATTAAAGGCGTGCGCCACCACTGCCCGGCTATTCTTTGTTTCTGTTGATATACTGTCTTACAAATGTAGTGGGAGGGGGCTTGTTGGTTCCTGGCCACCTGGCTAACTTAGACCTGAAATAATCACACAAAAACTGTATTAATTAAATCACTTATTGGCCCATTAGCTCTAGCTTTTTCTTTTTCTTTTTTTTTTTTTTCACTGAAAGTTTTTATGGAGACCAACCACACCATTCAAGCAAATTCTGGCATTAAGCACCTTCCTCCTTGGCAATGCGGTCTTTCTTGAGTGGTCCCATGAATGCTTTCTTCTCCTCCATGGTCTGGAAACGACCGTGGCCAAACTTGGAGGTGGTGTCAATGAATTTCAGATCAATCTTCTCCAGAGCCCGCCGTTTGGTCTGCACCAGCAAGGACTTGCGGAGTGTGAGCACTCGCTTCTTGGTTCCCGCCACACAGCCTTTGAGCATGATGAAGTCATTGGTTACCTCACCATAATGGACAAAGCCACCCAGTGGGTTGATGCTCTTGTCAGAAAGGTCATAGTCGGTAGATGCATTGTTCTTGATCAGCTTGCCATCCTTGATAAGGTAGCCCTGACCAATCTTGTAAATCTTCTTGTTGATTTCTGTCCGATGATGGTAGCCTTTCTGCCCAGCCCGAGCCACAGAGAAGGCCACTCGGGCAGGGTGCCAAGCGCCAATACAGGCAACCTTGCGCAACCCTCGATGGGTCTTGCGGGGCAGTTTCTTTGTATGCCAACGACTGGTCACCCCTTTGTAGTCTTTGCCTTTTGTCACTCCAATGACATCAATCATCTCATCCTGCCCAAACACCTGGTTCACAGGAACCTGCTGCTCCAGCCTCTCCCGGGCCCAGTCCAACTTCTCAGCCACAGTGCCCCCATTTAGCTGGATCTCCATCAAGTGTGCCTTCTTCTGGCACAGAGGAAGCAGACGCATCTGAGTGTGGGCAATTATGCGGATGACCTGGCAGTACTTCTTCATGCTGTTGAAGTCCTTCTCCAGCTGTTTCTTGCCCATGTCATCCTGCCATTTCTTACAGTATTTGGTGAAGGCCTTCTTCTTAGATTTGTGCCAGTTCTTGTAGAACCGCCTTTTACACTCATCACTGATGTGCTCAGCAAATACTGTCTTGAAGGTGCGGAGACCTCGTGGGGTTTCGACTTATCCCACGATGCCCACAACTACCATAGGTGGTGTTTCCACAATGGTTACAGCCTCCATGACTTCTTTCTTGTTTACCTTGGATCCTGGTCTGTCAACCTCCCGGACAATGTGGGTCATGCCAGCCTTGTAGCCTAGAAAGGCTGTGAGGTGAACAGGCTTGGAAGGGTCATCCTTGGGGAAGCTCTTCACTTTCCCACGATGCCTGCTGTTGCGCTTCCGTGGCAAGAAGCCCAAGGACCCATGCCTGGGAGCAGAGAATTTCCTGTGAGACATCTCTCCTTACACGCCGCCGCCGATAGAGCTAGCTCTAGCTTCTTATTGGTTCACTTGTACATCTTAATTTAACCTATTTTTATTAATGTGTATATCACCATGAGGTCGTGGCCTACCAGCAAAGTTTCAGCATGTCTGTCTCCAGAGGCTTCTCTCTCTCTCCACCTTCTTCTCCCAGCATTCAGTCCAGTTTTCCCCACCTACCTAAGTTCTGTCCTATCAACAGGCCAAGGCAGTTTCTTTATTCATTAACCAATAAAAGCAACACATAGAAGGACCTCCCACACCATACAAAAGGTGTTATTAGCTGGGTGGTGGTGGCACACACTATTAATTAATCCCAGCACTCAGGTCAGGAGGCAGAGGCAGGGGGAATCTCTGAGTTCAAGGCCAGCCTGGTCTACAAAACAAATTCCAGGGCAGCTAGGGCAGCAAACCGTGTCTTGAACTCCACCCTGCAGAAAAGTGTTATTTATGAAGTTTTAGTTGGGTCCTCAGTTAATTTCTAATATTTTGAGTTTGCATCCCTGACATATTTAAGACTGCTGTCAGGCAAGAGTTGGCTGAAGAACAGCTCACCTGCCGGGCTGTGGTGGCGCACACCTGTAATCCCAGCGCTCAGGAGGCAGGCAAATCTCTGAGTCTGAGGCCAGGACAGCCAGGGCTACCCAGAAAAACCCTATCTTGTAAAGATCAAAAACCAACCAAATGAATAATATAAACAAACAAACAAACAAACAAATAAATGAACAACTCACACAACTTCCATCTTTTAATTGTTTATAGCTGTAGGTTGGTTTTGTGCATAAATTTCAATTGAGCAATTCATGATGAGTTTTGTGTGTGCAATTCATGGGGTTTTGTGTGTGCGTGTTTGAGATAATAAGTGATGTAGCCCAGGCTAGCTGTGTAAGGATGATCTTCATCTCCCCATCCTCTGCCTCTACTCCCTGAGTGGTGGGATTACAGGTGTATGTCACACCCCGTTTAAAGTGATGAGGGGATAGAACTCAGGCTCTTTTCCTGCAGGCAGGCTGCCTAAGCCACATTCCAGCTCATCATGCTTCTTGTTGTAGATTTCTTTATAATCACCTCATAGTTGACGACTTGGGTTCTTATCTCATTTCAGCCAGGGGCGTGTAGTTTTCTCCTGTTCTATGTAGCAGGGCTGGAGAGATGTCTCAGATGTCAAGAGCACTTGCTCCTCTTCCAGAGGACCTCGTTCAGGTTCCCAGCACCCATGTTGGGTGGCTCACAGACCCTATGATTCCAGCTGCAAGGGATCCTACCCTCTTCTTGACTCCATCTGCACACTCACACACAGGCACACATACACACATCAATAATAGAAAGACTGAGAATTAGTCTTTAAAAACTGTGCAGAAGCGTGTTCAGTGTATGTCTTGTAGACTGGGGCCAGTTTTTCTGCCCAGGTTCCTTGTGTGAGCAGAGTGGAAACATGAACTGCACTTATCTTGGCACACAGTGCTTCTGTGCGGAAATTTCAGGCATAAAATGGCAGAATTGCTTAGGATTTGGGTGCCATTTTTAGAAGACTCGAGCACTCACAGTAATTTATTGCCATTATGAGGGCAGTGGCTTTGTTGAGTTTTGTTGACGTTTCGGCGCTATTCCCACAGGTTAGACTCCATACGTCACTATGGTGGTGATTACTTGGCGTGTTCTCGCTTGATTTCTGTAACTAAAGCTGGCAACAGTAGGTGAGGGGCTCTGACCTGGGAGGAGAGGGAAGCCAGTGCTTACCCATGGAGCTGAACTGAAGGCAGCTTTTAATTAGATTGATTCATAATTCACTGTGGGGGAACATTTCCTAAATACGATGGTTTCGGGAGCACTGAGCTGCTCATACATCCTGGAAGGTGTGGGCAGAGAGTAGCAGTGTGTTCTGAGTGTGCAGCTCAGCTCTCCCTGTCATTCCCTGTAGGCTGACTGGGGATGCTCTGTCTACAGCCTCCTGCCTGTGCCATGCTTGTTCCTGCCCACGTCTATATTTCTAGCCCTCTGTCTGCGTGGCTTCTCATGGTGATATGGTGTGGTCAGGACAGGGCATTCCCCAGAGTCCATGCACATTACCTGGTGGGAGTGAGAGCAGACCTGAGAGGCAGTGGAGGCGGAGTGGCCAAAGGGGGTCGGCTCCCATTATCCACAGGACTTAGGATACATACTACTTCCCTCCGAGGACAGTGAGTGAGCGGGACCAAGTCCTCCCTCCTGGAGGATTGCAGAGCTTCTTTCCGGCCAGAGTATGTCACCAGCTGCCTGATGGGCAGTGTAGTTTCATGTGCACTGCTTCTGGTTGTTGATTCATGACGACTGAACTCTGGGTTAACCGCCCAGGAACCCAAGTCCAGACAAAACTTGGTGTCTGCAAGGCAAGCCTCCACTAAGCCGCATCTGAAGCCCCCAAGCCTTTTACTGTAGCAGGGTTAGATGTACTCCGTTCACAGTTGAAGACTTGGCTTCTCATCTCATCAAGCTAGACTGGGTTTCTCTGTTAAAGTGTCTAGGGGCTAGAGAGGGCAGCTCAGTGGTTGAGAGTGCTTACTGCTCTTACAGAGGACCACATAGTGACTCACATTCATCATTTTAAAAAAAGAAATACATGTTGCCAGGCAATGGTGGTGCACGCCTTTAATCCCATCACTTGGAAAGCAGAGGCAGGCAGATCTCTGTGAGTTTGAGGCCAGCCTGGTCTACAAGAGCGAATTCCAGGACAGGCTCCAAAGCTACACAGAGAGAAACCCTGTCTCGAAAAGCAAACAAACAAAAAACAAAAGCAAGCAAATCATGTCAAAAGGCTGGAGAGATGGCTCAGCCCTGCCGTCCATGCTTGGAAACACTACCTAGCACTTCAGTACGACATTGACAGATCAGGAACCTGTAAAAACTTGACCAGGCAGATTGCGAAAGATGGCTTGTTTATAGAAGTGAGTCCGGTCGAGTGGCACCCTGTCTGACCTCAGCCAGGAGCACAGGCTTCCAGTGCCTCAGATTTCTGCAGTTCTGAACCTCCTCGTGGTGCAGGTGGGAAGCTGATGGCCTGGAGAAGTTGAGTAATTTCCCTCATGGTGCCCATCTGATAAAGAGCTGAAATGTGAGTTTTGAACTCGTGAGTTAGTAATTTCAAAACCCTCAACTGTTTATCGGTGTGCTGTAGTGGAGGAGATTCTGTATGGCCTCGGGTTTGTGTTGTTGAGTGTGGAGTCTCCAGACACTGAGGGCGGAGGTGGACAGGGGACTTTGTGACATGTGATTAAGGCCAGTGACCCATCCTGGGAGGCAAAGACAGAAAACCCGTAACTTAGTCTGGGGTCCAAGCTAGGGAGCCTAGAAAGAGTTAGAGAATGCTGGCGTTGAATACTGGGGATATTCAACTGAGGAACCTGGTAGGGCAAGGAGGTTATGACTTTGTGCCTCCTTGATATTTTCACTTAGTTGGGCCACCTTCCTAGCTGTCCATACCTAAAGTTGCAAAGACCAGACCTTATTAGCCTGGGTAGATTCTGCCCTTGGTAAATAAATCCCGGGTCTGCAAGAAGCTTTGCTCTTGTGGACAGTTGACATGGGTGGGTGGGTGGAGGCTGGTGTTGTTTTCACCTCTGAGATGGGCTTTTTCTTTTTGGTCTGAATGTTTCATCATGGTGGGTTCTGGCTTGTTCCAGAAAGATCTTTTTCTGGAGTGGTTTTGAACATCGACATGGCTGGGGCTTGCAGGTGGAATGGATTAGGGCCAACCCATTTCCTGTGTAGCCCCAACTCTTAGGGTGTGTGAGGCCTTAAGAAGGTACTCAGCTCCTTTCTCTGAGCCCAGGCCAAGCCAACCCATCAAGTTTTCTCTCATTTTCTACCCCTTATCCTGAAAATATTTCCCAGTAGATACCAACGTAGCAACCTGAGAGAAATGCTTCCTGGGCTGCTGTGGCTCACTGTACTATACTCACATCTGGTCCAGGTTTGGTGGCTGCACATTATATGAACTATTCCAAATTGTGTGTGTTTCAAATTATGTAAAGAAACAAATAAGTACCCCAAAGCTGGTACAATATTTTGGGAATGTGTTTCTGTTAGATTCCTTGGGTTTACATACAAACTCCTAAAATGCCCAGATAGTAAATATTTTATTCTTCATAGCCATATGGTCCCTATTGCAGCTACTCAATTCTAGTATTGTAGCCATAGATACCAAGCAGGTCCATGAGTGTGACTGGGGGCCAGTGGAATTTTATGTACAAAACCGGGCACAGTTAGCCAACTGAGGCATAGATCAGAGCTGCTGGCAGCCTCTGCAGGGTTGAACTCTTGCAGAGACCAGCATACAGGCAGTAGAGGTGTGTCGTGACAGAAAGGTATTTCCTATATTCTTGGAGGAAAGGATCCCGATACCAGATCATTCAAGTCATTGGTCATTTTTTTTCTCTCTTTTTTAAAGGTTTGTTTTCATTAACTTTGAATTGTGTGCCTGTGTGTCTGTGCATGTGAGAGCAGGCACTAGTGTAGTCTGTGCGTGTGAGAGCAGGCACTAGTGTAGTCTGTGCGTGTGAGAGCAGGCACTAGTGTAGTCTGTGCGTGTGAGAGCAGGCACTAGTGTAGTCCAGAAGAGGGCGATGGACACGCCTGGAGTTTCCAGTGGTTGTGAAAAGTTAGTGAATGCTGTCTTCCTCTCATAATGTGGAATTTTCTATTGTCCGTCTGTCTGTCGTCTATCCATCCATCACTGTACACATACGAACACACACCTGTAGTTCTTTGTTTTTCATTTTAGGCAAGATCTGACTTGTAGCCCAGGCTGGCTTGAATTCGGCTGTGATGCTTCCACTCAGCATCCTGAGTACTGGGATTACAGCCACGAACCCCCACTCCTGGCTCTCCATTTAATGCTTCCAGAGGTCAAATACAGCCCTCTGAAACCTCAGGAAACAAGAGCTCAGATGTGGGAGCCTACTACATTTGATGTTTTAGAGTGGAGAGCAGAGTATTTGTCCTGGTCTCCCTCCCACCCCAGGTCATGCATGCTCCCCCTTCTTGGTCTCTCCCTTCCGGCTCTGTCCCTGTGGTGGGCTGAGGAGTTGATGTCTGAGTTAACAGTTTATGTGGCAGGAAAGACAAAGGTTCTCGCACACACACACACACACACACACACACACACACACACACACACACACACACACACCAAGGTGCCCCAGCCTCCCTCTGCTGTAAGGAAGGGGAGTGGCAGGATCGACCTGTTTGACCAGTGTTTGGTTTTCAGTCAGTAGAAGGCCCACTTTTTAGGAAGGCTGTGTGCAGGCCGGGATAAGATAAAAGATTTACATTGTTAGGTTTGCAGAAATACTCACCTTGGGTCACTGAGGGAAACTGGCCTTTGACTGCTGGGGCAAACTGAGTTACCTGGTGTGGGTCATTCACTTCCCATTGACTGACTCTGCTGGGAAAGCTTTTAAAGGCTTCAGAGAAAAACAAAACAAAACAAAACAAAACAAAACACCAATCAGTTGTATCTTACCTTTTTTAAAAATTATTATTAACGTACATTTATAGATGTATTTTATTGTGGTGGCGGGGGGGGCATGCACCCACTGCAGCACACATGCAAAGGTCAGAGGACAACTTTCAGGAGTTACTTCTCACCTTCCACCTTGTGGGTGCTGAGAATCAAAGCCAGGTGTGGTCATCAGGCTTGATGGCAAGCATTTTTTTTTCCACTGAGCTATCTTTTGGTTCTATTGTTTTTTTCTTCTGAGGGGTTGCTGGGGATTGAACTCAAGCCTTAGTATGCTGGGCAAGAGCTATCCTGGAGCTACACCAAAGCCTCATCAGTTAGATCTTTGAGATTCTGTAGCCCTGTACCTCACCTACCTCACAGTGTGCAAGAAACGGGCAGGCGAGTCCCGGGATCCGCCCACCATGTCTGATTTCTCCTACTGCACCCTTTCTGTCTGTCCCAAAGCCGCCTACCCCTGCAGATAGCCTGTCTCACTTCCACAGAAACAAACCTCCAAACAAAGCCAACTTCCTGGTCCCATTGCACAGTTCTTTGTTTTGTCCTGAGATAGATCTTATTCAGGCCGGCCGTGAATTCCCGATTCTTCTTGTCCACCTACTGAGTGCTGTGATTTTGGTAGGTACCACCACACCCAGGTGGTAGGCTTTATGCATGCTAAGCTGAGCAATAACCCCAGCCCAAGTTTGTCTGAATTCTTGCCATCTGCCTGTAGCTCATTGGAAATTTTGTTCCACTTGTCAGGGTCCATTTTCTTAGACAGACCCTTGCCTGCTGAAGATTCTGTATCAAAGGAGTTAAAAGATCTGCTGGGAGAGTTGTGTAGGTAACTTATAGAGACAGGAGGAGCGTTCTAGGGCCATAAAGCACAGCTGACGGGGAAGGGAGTCTCTAGGGCAGGGTCTGGACAGGAGAGGAGCTGGCGGTAGAAGCTAGATGGAGGAGCATGTTGGAGGGCTGTGTGACAGTTCTGGGGATCCACAGATACATGCACACAGGAGTGTATTTGGATGTGTGTCCATGACAGTGTGTGTACACAGTGTGTGTGGATGTGTAGGCATCTACATATATCAGTACATGCAGGTGTGTGCACCTGGCGGTCTGCCTTGGGGGAGGCTTAGGGACGGTGGGTGATCTCATGGGAAGTGGGTGCTGAGTGCTAGGTGTTTAGACTCAACGAACAACATTATTATTATTTTTTTAATTTACGTTGTTTTGTGGGTGGGTCTAATCCTGGCTGTTGGGGACATTGTATAATGAAGTGCTTTATTCCCTTATCCAACAAATCATTATTTCATGTTGAAAGTGAATCTGAGCAAAGAAGTGCCAGCTCCTGTTGTGGCGTCCCGGCTGGAGAGTTGCTGGGGTTGAGCAGGACAGGCCTGACTGAGAGCTGTCACAATGGTGAATTGAGGGGACCCTGTGAGGGCTATGTGCAGCTCCCCAAAGCCATCTGCAGTGCTCGTCAGTACAGTGCCCCGAGACTGAAGGGCTTGTTTAGAAGAAGCAAACGCTACTGCTAGTAATTTCCAAGTCACTGTTCCATTTATTCTTTGTTTTTAAGACAGAGACTCCTTTGGTCTAGGCTGGTCTGGAACTCATTGCAGATGAGGATGACTTTGAACCCTGATTCTTCTGCCCCCTCCAGGGGCTGAGATATAGTTGTGTGCTATCAAGCCTGACTTCTGTGGTTTTGTGGATGGAATACAGGGTTTTGTTTCTGCTGTGGCCCTAGCCCCGTGCCTGAATTTTTACTGAAATATAATTAGATCAAAGCTTCGCCTCTTGAGGTCAACTTCCCCACCTTGAAGATATTTCAGTATTTCTTTCAGGAGTATTTTTTTTTTTTTTGTAGTCTTTGTAGTTGTTAACGTATGTGTGAGTATGTGCCTAGGGAGGTGGAACCCTTGGAACTGGAGTTAAGAGGCAGGAGTGAGCTTCCCATTGTGAGAACTGGAAACTGTACCCCGATCCTCCGTAAGAGCAGTATATGCTCTTCTGAGCCATTTCTCCAGTCTCCAGTTCAAGTTTTTAAATATATTTGGGGCCCTCTCCTTTCTCCTCTGTGTAACAGCTGGCAGTCACTAATCTACTTCGCATCCTCTTAGGTTTTGCTAGTCTATTTGGGATACTTCCTCTGAGTGGAATTATGTAATCCGGGCCCGCTGCTTCTGCCTCTTCAGAGTTTGCATAGCACATGGAAGCTGCATCCCTGTCTTTGCATATATTTGTCATATTAGTATCCTTCCCAGGGTTTTGTGTGTGTGTGTGTGTGTGTGTGTGTGTGTTTATTCGTTTGTTTTTTGAGACAGGATCTTGAGCTGTGTGGGCTAGCCTAGACTAATGATCAGTCCTCCAGCATAAGTTTCCTAAGTGGGGTTACAGCTGTGCATCACCCCACCACATAAGGCAAATTCCTTCCTTTTTTGGGGGGGCTGAGTATTATTCTATGATGGATTTGCCACATTTGGTTTCTGCCTAATCAATCACATGATGGGTATGCGGAAGGTTTCTGCTTCCCTATCCTTCACTTAGATGTTTTGTGAACCCAAAACTGAGAGATTTGGGGGTCACTGACTTGGGAAACAGCTCAGTTTGGAAGGTGCTCATGAGGACCCCAAGTTTGCACCCCCAAACTTCTAAACAAAATATAAAAAGCCAAATGTTGCAACCCCTGCAGCCCAGTGCTGTGCAGTGGGAGGCTGTTGGAGACAGTAGGTGGAAGGCCCTGGGACTCACACTCAGATCCTTTTCTGAACTCCGAATGTGTGCTCTGTGTGTGTGCACATCTGCAGACGTGTGCATTTAGAGAGAAAAGTCACAGTTGGCCCCAGGGAGAGGAGGGCCATCGACAGTCTTAGACTTGAATTTAAAGGAAGCAGTTGTTTTTTGTTTTGGTTTTTTTTTTGTTTTTTTTTTTTTTAGTTTTTTTTTGAGATGGTATCTCTGTAGTTTTGGAACCTGTTGCTGAATGTAACTAGCTCTTGTAGACCAGGCTGGCCTTGAACTCACAGAGATCCACCCAGCCTCTGCCTCCCCGAGTACTGGGATTAAAGGCACGTGCTACCAACACCTGGCTGGGAAGCAGTTTTTAGGCAGTGGAGAGCCTTGGGAATTGTGGAGAATTTTGCTAATGTTGAGTAATTCAGTACACACATAGCAGGGATAGTTGAAATCATTGCTCAAGATGTCAGTGGTTTACTTAGTGGACGGGCTATTTATCTGTCATTCTGAAATGCTACTCGATGAACATTCCATTTAATAATTGACAAAAGTGTACAGCAGAGACTTACTCTTCTCTTCCCATGGTTTAATATTCTAGTCAATCACTTTGAATTTTCTTAATAGACTGACTCAGCAGAAGTTACGGTTTCTGAGTGAAACCTAGCATGGTAGCACTTGCCTGTAATCTCCACATTTAGGAGTGGAGGTGGGGGGGGGGACCAGAAATTCAAGGTCATCTTCAACTATATGAAGAGTTTGTAGTCAATCTAGGGTATGAGAGACTCTTTGGGAATCAGAACCCTTGGGTGTGTGCTGTTGACGTGAGTTGGTGTGGGTATGTCAAGGACCCTAGCCTTAGACCCATGGCAGTCTTCCCTTCTGGTCCCAATGTGGCTTTTAAGAGTGTGTGCAGAAAATGTCCACCACAGCTCCAGGATGTTTTTGGCCTGGAGACTGCTCACCTGCAGAGACTGTTCCTACTGAGATGAGCTAAGCCTGCTTCTTGTTCAGTTGTATATACTTACCCTGTCTCCTTGTCTTTCAGTTTGTAATAATTCCTCCTTTTTGTCCAGTTGTTTGCAACCATTCAAACATCTAACACACACCCTAAGCTTCTGGGATGCTGCAGCTTCTCCATCAGAGAACCCAGTCCACCCGATCCCAGCTTTTCTGTGTGTCTGTCTGTCTTCCTTCACTCTCTTAGTCTGGCCCAAGTCCCCGGAGCCATGCAAAGGATGAGGCAAGACTCAGTCTCAAAAACTAAACAGTTCTGGAGTAAATCTCCAGTGTTGTCACAGTGTCTCTTCCACACTGACCTCCAAAGTCACAGAGATCCACCTGCCTCTGTCTGGTGATTAAAGTGCGCCACCATTGCCTGACTTGTCTTTATCTTTTTAAAGACTTTAATTATGTGCATATATGTGTGTCTCTATGTGTGAGTGTGTACCCACTAGTACAGGTGCCCGGAGAAGCCAGAGCTTGGGAGCTGCCCAATATGGGTGCTGGGAACCAGCCTTGGAACCCCTGCAAGACTGGTTAACTCTTGTAAGCACCGAGCTTCTCTTCAGCCCGGTTTTGGTCTTTATAGATGTTATTTGTGATTTCTTTTTTCTTGAGGGTACTGGTACAAATTTTTTCTTTTTGTTTTGTTTTACCTAACCTTTAAAAAAAGATTTTGTTACTTTTACTTATTTTGTGTGTTGTAGTGTGCTGTGTGCCGAGGCCTGGCTGTGGTGGTTGGAGGATAACATGTTCTGTCCTTCCACCGTGTGGATCCAGATCCTGAGCGATGGTTGTCTTTACCTGCTGAGCCATGTGGCCAGCCAAGTGGTTTTGGTTTTTGTTTTTTTGAGACAGGGTAAGTGTAGTTCTGGCTGTCCTGGAACTCACTGTATTGACCAGGCTGGCGTCGAACCCAACCCACAGAGATCCGTCTGCCTGTAGCTTTAGAGTTCTGAGATTAAGGAACATGCTACTGCACCTGCCTAGCTTAGCCTTTTATTTAGATCAGGACCTGGTCTCTAAGTTGATGGTTATTCCACTGTAGTCTTGTTTTTTTTTTTTTTTTTTAAATCGGTGTGAGTTGTTTGCTTTACGTGGTTTCATTTGTTGTTCTTTTCTTTTTTTAAAAAAATATTTATTTATTTATTATGTATACAACATTCTGCCTCGATGTATGCCCGCACGCCAGAGCAGGGCGCCAGATCCCAGTACAGATGGTTGTGAGCCACCATGTGGTCGCCGGGAACTGAACTCAGGACCCCTGGAAGAGCAGCCAGCACCCCCAACCTCTGAGCCATCTCTCCAGCCCTGTTGTTCTTTTCTTAAAAGCTTTAGTTCATTTGTTCACAATCTTTGGGTTTGTTTTGTTTGGATGTTTGTCCGTCTGTCCGTCCATATGAGTCCATATGAGTGCTCAGGCATGTGGAGGCCCAAGGTTGATGTCTGGGATTAACCTCTATCCTTTCTGCCTCATTCAGTGAGGCAGGGTCTATGAATCAAGCCCAGAACTCACTTAGGTGGCCTGTTTGCTCTGAGGATCCCTGTCCTTCACCTTCTGAGGCAGGAATTGCAGGTTGGCTGCCATGACCACCAAGCATTTCCGCCAGTTCTGGAGATCTGAACTCTGGTCCTTAGGGTTATGTGACGAGTGCTTTGACCATTGAGCCACCTCCCCAGCTTTCTTGCTGGTTTCTAATGGATGAAATTTACCTCTGTACTTTGAGGTAGGATTTTGTGTCCTTCAGCTCTTAGTTCCAGATCCTCTTTCTTTTTAATCCAAGAGCTGCTGCAAAACTTAAAAAAATCCCCTGATGCTCGGGTTGATTTACAGATGATGGAGCCAGTGTTTCTCTTCTGTGCCGTGACTTCTGTGGGAGAGTTTAGTTCCTAGTTCTGCATTCACTCTGCAGCTGGTCTCTCCTGCCTCTCTGTCAAGTGCACGAGAAGCAGGAGGAGGTGTTCTGTTGATGTGCTATCCTTCAGTCACCCAGGACACTATCCTGGGCCCCAGCCTTCCCTCTTGGGACCTCTTCTGCCCACATAGCCACACGGCATGCCAGGAGTGTTGCTTATGAGGAGCGGAGCTCTGGGAATGTGTGGAGGATCTCTGTCATGCTGCCTTCATTATACAGTGAGGTGGTGGATGGCAGCAACGGCAGCCTGTCAGCCTCCGCCTCCTCATCCGGGCCCCCATTCCGTAGGAAGTGAGACTTAGGGTACCAGCATGCTCACAGACCTCCCCCGCTCTTGGTCTGGGATTGAACCAGGGCTGTGCAGAGGAGACAAAAACATTCTCAGCCTGTTGGCCCTTTTAGATGAGAAAAAACAGCAGGGTTAGCAGGACAGGCAGAGGGACATCGTCAGCCCCCGTGCAAGCTATTTTATGAATCAGTTTTTGAAAGAGTAGCTGTTGAGGACAGGCTTGGCTGCTCCGTGTCACTTTGCTCTCATTGACTTGAATCTCATCCCCTTTTCAGTTGCTTTGTTCTCTTCTGTGTATTTATGCACCAACCTGGAGCAATGCCACGGTCAGCCTTTGGAGTTGGCTGATGGCGAGAATCGTAAATGGCGTATTAATAACCCGAGCAGAGACTGCAGAGGGGGAGCATGTGCAGCATTTGGTGAATGGCTAAGAAGCCGACAAGAACACCAACTCCTGGCCCTCCCCTCTCTTCTACAAAGTCACTAATACTTTAATTGAAAAGTAAGATTTTTCTCATGAATGTTTTTTATATAGTTATTTTGAAGGAAATTTAAGGATTACTGCCTTAAACAAAGCAAGAAAATTATGCTGTATTATTTACCGTCATTTCCACATTTTTTTTTTTAAAAACAACCTCATGTAACCCAAGCTGTCCTTGAGCTTGACCCTGACTGCCAGTACTTCTGTTACTTCTACTTCTGCTGGGACTGTAGTATGTACAGATGTGGATTTTTGGTTTTGAGACAAGATCTCACTATGTAGCCCTAGCTGGCCTGGAACTCACTATGTAGACCGGGCTGGCCTCCAGGGTACAGAGGACCCCTAGCCTCTGCCTTCTGGATGCTGGGTTCAAAGGTGTTGTCCATTATACCCAGTAAAAAACTTCTGTGTGTGCCCGTGTATTCATGCATTTGCTATGGTGTGCATGTGGAGGTCTCAAACTTGGTGGCAGATGCCTTTACTCACTGAGCCATTTCACTGACTTCCCTTAATTTCCTTTTTTTTTTTTTTTGAGGATGCAGTGTCTCTTGTAGCCCAAGCTAGACTTAAACTCATGTCACCAAGGATGATCTTGAACTCGTTCATTTGGGGAGGGGAGGTTTCAAGACCGGGTTTCTTTGTGTAACAGCCCAAGCTGTCCTGGAACTCACTCTGTAGGCCAGGCTGGCCTCGAACTTCTAATCTTTCATTCAGCTTCTCATGCTGAAATTGCAGGTGTGTCTTCCATGTCAGGTTTATGCGGTGTTAAGGGGTCACCGCATCATACAGTGTAATTAGCTGTCACAGAGGAGCAGTTTATCCTGTCCTCCAAAAGAAGCCTGCTTTGTTTTTATCAACAGACTTACTTGTTAAGGATATTTTAGTATTCCCAAATTACTGGGCAGATAATAGAGCCCGCCCCACACATCTGGGAGCTTCCCCAGTTCACACTGACCCTGTGTGCTCTCATTATAACCAGTGACCCATTATTAATGCATTGTTGTTGGAAGGAGTCCTTGCTGTGTTCAGGTTTCCCTGGTTTTCAGGATGTTTCTTTTCTCTCCTTGGGCTCCTCGTGCAGGGGAGGTCAGTCTTGTCTTGTGTGGGGCCTAGTGGTTTCCAGAGGAACTAGCTGGGTGCTTTGTGGACTTACTCAGCTGGAGTTGTTCAACATCTTCCTCCCTGTGAGACTGTAGGAGGCAGACCCCTGGGGCACCATTGTCACCCAGCATGTCACATGACGAGCAATGGGACTTCACAGTGCTGACACCTACCTGGCTGCAGTTGATTGTGTAGGTTCTAAGCCACCCCTCACCCCACCCCACCCCCACTCGCCCCCAATAAAGGCATTCTGTTCTGCGCCTTCCACACCTGGTACGCTTTGGTGGTAGGCAGTTCTGCAGTGTCCGGAGGGCTGAGTCAGCCTCATTGATTTGAGGTGCCTCTGTATACTCGGGATGTCTTCCCTTTATTACTCTACTGCCTCATTTATTTATCTTTGTATGGATAGACTCACAGACATTGATGGCTCTGTTTTAGGGAAAGCTTACTGCCTTGTTTCATTGTGGAGAATGTTCCAGGCTGGCCGTTAGGGGCTATTACATGACTCCTCAGCCCTTGGACTTGATACTACCAGTATGAGCTGATCTCCCTTAAATTTTTAAAAAATTTTCTTTTATTAATTTGAGCCCTTGGTTTCCATATAGGCCTGTGTACCTTGTGTGTGCAGTACCTACAGAGACCGGAGAGGTGTGGGAAATTGGACCCATGTCCTCTGGAAGAGCAGTCAGTGCTCTAACTGCTGAGCCATCTTTCCAGCTCATCTATCTATCTATCTATCTGTCTGTCTGTCTGTCTGTCTGTCTGTCTGTCTATCTATCTATCATCTGTCTATCTATCTATCTATCTATCTATCTATCATCTGTCTATCTATCTATCTATCTATCTATCTATCTATCTATCTATCTATCTATCATCTGTCTATCTATCTATCTATCTATCTATCTATCATCTGTCTATCTATCTATCATCTATCTATCTATCTATCTATCTATCTATCTATCTATCTATCTATCTATCTATCTATCTATCTGGGATATTGTCTTGTTGTGTTTCCCAGGCTGGCCCTTAACTCCGGTGCTTAAGTGGACCTCCCAGCAGGCGGGGTTGCAAACATTTGTGGCCAAGCCTGGCTCCTTTAATATGCAGTGTGCACTGAGGTTCATCTCAGTGGTTCCTAGGCCTCATCTCTTATTTGTTGCACTATGACCCTTGAATGATACTGTGAACATGTTACACATACATACTTCATGCATGCATTTCCACTGACTGTGAGTATACCACAGGGTGGAATTGATGGCTCGTGATCATCAAATGGAACTTTGGAAGGATGTTCTCATTCTGTCTTTGACCACAGTGTTTTGAATTCTTTACTGTTGTGACACATTGTCCCATTCTGAACACTCATTGTTAGTGCGACAGCAGACCTCAACGACCTGTTATGGCCTTCTCTCATAGAGTAGATCAATTTAAAAAAAGCCTTAAAAAAATACATTATTTACCTTTTGGGAAGAGGGATGAGTGTGCCATGATGTGCTTGAGGATAACAGGCAGGTTGTCCTTGCAGGTCCTCGTGTTTGGATTCTGGTCCTCAAGTGTGGCAGTTTCATCTGCTGAGCCATGGCCCCAAATAGATCAGTGCTGATCAGTCATTGGCTCTGCTGGGACATCTTGAGTGGTGGCTTTGATCTCTGAACTGTTTTCCTGTCTGCTTTGATGTATGCCACCTGACCTGCTCTCTGGTTTGAGTGAAAGCTGCCTAAATAACTCTACAGCATGTGAGAGTGCTCAGACGAGCTTCTGTAGGAAGAAAGGGCAGAGGAACTTGTTCAGAAGTGACTGACTTTTGGGGTTTTTGTGGCATGTATGTGCTTTCACAGAATGTTACTTTGCTGAGCCTGAAATCCAAATGCAGCCCTCTTGTCTTCTATGTGTGAATTTATTAATGTAGTTAGTATGCAGGCTGATGAAATGGGACAGCATCTGAGAGAGAGAGAATTCTGACAGCGCTGTTTCTTGCTGTTGTTTACCTACCCTCAGCCTGTGTGTGTTTTGACTTGTCTGATGATATTAGGGACTAATGCACTTAGCTTTTATCTGTGAAGTCATCCAGCCTTCCCTTCACTCTCAGCATTTACCACCTTGTTTGAGGTAGCTTCAGCAAAAGAGCCAGGGATGGTGGTACATGCCTGTGGTCCTGGTACTCTGGAGGCTGGGGGCTGATGTGGGATTCCCCTCTGTATGCTATGAATATGTTTTATTACCACTGGTTATTAAAGAAGCTGTTTTGGCCAATGGCTTAGTAGAGTAAATCCGAATAGAGTTATAGAGAAAAAGTAGGCGGAATCAAGGAGATGCCATATAGCTGCCAAAGAAGAAATCCCCCAGCCAGAACCTTTAGGCCACAGCCTCATGGCGATACACAGATTAATAGAAATGGGTTAATTTAAGATGTAAGAGTTAACTAAAAATGTACCTAAACATTGGCCAAACAGTGTTGCAATTAATATAGTTTCTGTGTTATTATTTGGGTTTGAGGATTAGGAAGCAAACAAACAGTCTCCGCCTTCAGGAGGCTTAAAGTTGTAGTCCATCCTGGGCTAATAGTGAGAATGTTGTTTTAAAAACAAACAAGAGTGTGGTCAGTGGGGGGGGGTTGGATTAAAGAGACTGTTCTCCCTGATAACTCTGGGATAGTTCACGGGGTGGGATTAATTTGATTATCTTCTAGGGTGATGATCAGATCTATTTTATCTGTTGAGAGACAGCTAGGGGTTAAAGGTCTGTGCTTTTCTGGAGGATTTAGTTTTCTGTTTTACACCCGTAAGAGGCCAGTCTGAGCCTGAGAAGAAAGACAGTTTTAAGCAGTTGGTAAAAGTAAAAAACAAAAAACTGAGAGTGATCTTAGTTCGCCTTGCTTGAAAGCCCAGCCCTTGGGGCCTGGCAAGGACAAGCAGCCTTTGTGTTTGTTCCCGCTGGTGTCCTCAGAGCTCCCATCAGACCTTGGTGTGTGGTCCACCTCCAGTAACTTGTTGGTTAATTGTAAAAATACATCGCTGCTCAGAACCCACAGCTCCTCCTAACTGTGGCTTATTAAGCTGTTTAGGGGAGCACACACTCCCCCCAACTCCCTGCCTCCCACCAAGGGTTCACATAGCCTAGGCTAGCTTCCAATTCACCACATAGCAAGGACATAGACCTTGAATTTATGATCCCTCCACTCTCCATCTCCCAAGCGCTGGCATTTAGGCCTGCATCATGCTGGGCCTACGTGATGCTGAGGATGGAACCCAGGACGTTGTGTATGCTGGGTACGCATTCCAGCAATTGCATCTCCAGCCTGAGCTGCTTAGGCTCCTAAGCCTTCGTTTTCTGTGACCAGTTCAATGACTGTAGAGCAGTCCTGTCTCGTGGAACTCTGATAGTGGGTAGATAATGTTGTATGAACAATGCCTGCTCATCCTGTGAGCAGCTAATGCATGTTATTTGCTGTGACTGACTCCACTGAAGGGAAGTAGATTGTGTTTTTAAATTCTCACATAACAGGATGTGCCAACAGCCCAGCGCATCCCATTGATAGATTTCATTGAGTACTTCTGGCGGGGGCATGGATGGGTCAGATGGTTGTCTGGGCGACAGTCTGTTCCCTAGGGAGGTGTTGGAAGCACCTGCTTTGCAAGCTGCTCATTAGCTCCAGCTTGTAGAATTACCCTGAGCTTTTTTGGAGATAGAAGACAGCTAATGATTGGGGGATGAGTTGTTGGAATTAGTAAGCACTGCCCTCCATGTGGCATTTGAATTAGTGACATTGGGAAGGAGAGATAAACAAATTGCATGGAGACAGCATTCAAATCTGAGTACTTCTGGGTTATAGTATTTAGTCAGAACTTCCTCAGACCCAGATCCAGAAAGACAAATCTAATAGTTATCGCTCACAAGTGGCTTTTAGACATAAAGCGAAGAAAAACCAGCCTATGGGCCACAACCCCAGAGAAACTAAACAATAAAGAGGACCCTAAGAGATACATACACGGATCTACATAGGAAAATGAAAAAGACAAAATCTCCTGAGTAAAGTGGGAGTGTGGGGGTCACAGGAGAGAGAAGGGGAGGAGGGAGGGGGGTGGAGAAAAATGTATATAGCTTAATAAAAACAATAAAAAAGATTAAAGAAAAAAAGTGGAGCTAACAAAAAAAATTTCTCTGACAAAACACAAGTTTTGTTCCTCTAGTCTAAAACAAGGAAATCTGTTTTTACCTATAAATGTCCTGGTTTTGTTGACCACATTGAGACGACTCCCCCCAGCCCCCCGAAACTCTGTGGGAGAGAGAGATAGAGCCAGGACCTGGGATGGTATTGGATACTTAGTTTTTGTTCTGTTGTTGTGACAGAACACCGTGACCAAGGCAGCTTATAAAAGAAAGCATTGAATTTCTGCTTACAGTTCCAGGCTCACAGAGTCTATGGTCGACATGCCTAGGAACATGGCACAGGAAGGCAGGTATTATGCTGGAGAAGTAGCTGAGAGCTTACACCTGAGCCACAAACACGTAGCAGGGGGTGGGTGCGTGGGTGCTAACTGGAAATGGCTTGCTTGAACCCTCAGATCCCACCCCCGGTGACACACCTCCTAATCTTTTCCAAATGGTTCAACCAACTGTAGACCAAGCATTCAAATCTATGAGCCTATGGGGACCATTCTCATTCAAGCCACCACGAATGGAATTGTCCTACTGAGACAGGCTCTACGTGAGACAGGCTTCTCATCTGCCAAGCTCTGGAGTACAGTCCGTGATGCTTGGAAGAAACAAAGACAGGAGCTCTGCAGAGTGTGTCCTGAGAAGACAGCTTCTTTTCCCAGGAAGGGATCCAGGGGCTTAAAAAAGCAGTGTTTAGGGGTTGGTGTAGAGCATAACTCAACAATAGGTGCCTTCCCAGAATCCCTAGGGAGGGGCTGGGGCATGACTCAGACGGCTGGTCTGCCTCGCACAGACCTTGGGTTCCATCCTCAGTAAACTTTAGAAACACTGCAACTCAGTTAGGGGTTTTCCTAGAATTCATCATCCTGAAAGATCCTGGGAGATCATCCCTTAAGGTGTAAAAATGGCTCTGTCAATTCACAAGACTTTTTTTTTTTTCTTTCAAGACAGGTTTTCTCTGTGTAGTCTTTGCTGTACTGGAACTTGTTCTGTAGACCAGGCTGGCTTCAAACTCAGAGATCCACCTGCCTCTGCCTCCCGAGGGCTGGGATTAAAGGTGTGTGCCACCACTACTTGCTCCTCGACACTTTCTTCAAAAGTTCCAAATATCCTTGGGATTTTGTTGCATCCTTTAGATGCATACTTCATTCCTCCTCGTTGCAATCCACCTCAGATTTGAAACTGCAAAGCATTCTTGTTAGTGCCGAACTCTTGTCACCAGTGCTGCTTTGGCAGGATGCAGAGCCACCAAGCTTTGAACCCCAGCCTTGAGGAAGACGTTATGGGGTCCAGGTGTGTCCCTGTGGGGACTAGCAGATATATTGCCTTCATTCATTGAACCAGACTAGCAACTATTTCATTCGTCTCAGCGTTTATGACGCACTGGCTTAGGCTGGGCCCTGTGCTGTGGTTGGAGTGCAATAGGTCAAAAGACAGTCTCTGCCCTCTTGAGTCTATCTGTTAGCGTTACAGGGAACTGTACTGGGTTATCACCTAGTCCGTCTGTGTAGCCACTGTCTCTAAAGTCGCTTCTGTGTACCAGGCATTACAGCCGGCCATGGGGACATGCCTGGAAGAATAAAATCATAGCCCTCTCTCTGGTGCAGCTACAGGGCAGCAGGGGATTTGGTTTCAGCTTCTGAGACATAAATGGTGGTGCCTGGTGATGAGGCAGAGTGGGTTAGGTTCCCAGGTCTGGAGAGATTGGCTTCCTGGTACTAGGGTAGACAGCATAAGCCACCGAGTCAGACACTTTAACCCACAGAGGTGGAGAAGGAATCCTGCCCTGGTCTTATGTTACCTCATCCTGTGAGATCGAGTAGAAGTGCTTTATAAAAAACTTGCAGTGTGCACACACTCATGCATTATGTCTTTAATGTGTGTGGCACCCAGTTGCCTTTCACTGTGTGGGGCTTGGGGTTTGAATTCAGGTTGTTGGGCTTGCTAGCAGGCGCCTTTTACTCACTGAGCCATCTCTGTGGCCCAAAAGTACTTATTAAGCGATATAGGTGCCCATAGGTGGCAGTAATAGGTAGGAGGCTGTGGGGCAGGCAAGGGCAGCTGCCTCAGTGCCAGGCAATCTTGCTACAGCAGCTCCACCTCTCCTTACAGGTTCTGGGGCATGCATACGTGCAACTCAGTGCTGCGTACTCCATGGCAGTAGTTCATAGGGACTTCTGTTCCTTTGTGGCTTGATGCACATAGAACCCAAGTTTTCTCAGTTAGTGGCATCTGAATAGTTGGAATGTTTGTGTTTGTGGAGAAGTTGCTGAGGGCTGGGGAGCGGTGTTTGCTAGGTCACTCATGCAGCTCTGCCCATGCTGCAGTCTGACGTCACGAGTCTGTTTAGCTACAAGCTGCAATGTGATCATGTATGTTTTATCTATCTGTTAATTCATTTTTGCTTCTTAAAAAAAAGCATTTATTTTTAATTGTGTGCACACACACACAAGCATTCGTGCCCTTGGGAGATGCAGGAGGGCGTTGGACCTTCAGAGCTAGCTAGCGTTACAGTAGGTTGTATGGCCTGCCTGAGATGGGTACTGAAAACCAAACTCAGGTAGAGGACCGGTATGTGCTCATCTCCTCAGTTCTCATCTTTGTCTCTTACTGCACAGTTGGGGATTTCCTAAGTTTGTATGAGAATTTACAAGTTAGTGGCTTTGGGACTGTGGCTTTGAACATGAGGATCTCATCCCCTGCCTTGAACAGAACTTCTGTTCTTTGTGGTCCTTGTCACTTAAAGACTGTTTAATTTTAGATTTGTGGTATGGGCTCACCATGTAGCTTGGGCCAGCCTGGAGCTCAAAATCTCCGGCCTCCACCTTCTGAGTGTTGGGGATTAGAGGCTTGAGTGATTTATGCAGCACTGGGATGAACCCAGGACTTTGTGTGCCCTGGGCATTCTCTTCCAGCAGCTGAGCCATATCCCATGGTAGTAACAAGTTAATAAGCTTTGCAATGATAATTTTTTGGGAGGGGTTGGCACTATTATTTTTCTTTCTTTTTTCCTTCTTGTTCATGAGGCCCCTGTTTTGCGTGTGCATGCCATAGCTATCGCCACAGCCAGACTATTTCTAAAGGCAGAGGCCTTCTTCAGAGAACCCACCTCATTGGGGTGGCAAGGCCACCTATGTTAAGAGTGTTCAAACCTTAAGTTTTGTTTGTTTTGTTTCTTCCTCTTCCTTTTAGAGGCAAGCTCTCCCACGAGGGAGGCCTGTAACCCTTGGTCCTCCTGCCTCCACATTGTGCCTATGTCATCATGTCCCTTTCAACCATTAATTAAAGGACACTTTAAGGTGGAAAAATGACAAAGGCCTAATGTCAGAATGTGAGCACCGTAACTGTTTAAAGGACTAGCTGGGGGCCGGGCGGTGGTGGTGCACGCCTTTAATCCCAGCACTTGGGAGGCAGAGGCAGGTGGATCTCTGTGAGTTCGAGGCCAGCCTGGTTTACAAGAGCTAGTTCCAGGGTAGGCTCCAAAACCACAGAGAAACCCTGTCTCAAAAAAAAAAAAAAAAAAAAAGACTAGTTGGGTTTTGTCCAAACTGAACTGGTTGTCTTTCTGTGCTCATTGGCAGCCAGAGGGATGCTGGAGAAACTCCGGCCCAAGTGAGGCTTCATGGGGGAAGCGCCTGGCAACCGACCTGAGTAGCCATACTTAGATGTACAGAAGTAGAGGCCAAGGAAGAGTGGGAAAGTCATGTGATATGAGGGGGCGGAAAGCCTTAGAACACAGGGAGAAGTATCATGTAATACAGAGTTCTAGGCTCTTGGACATGAGGTATGTTTCAAAAGATGGACCTATGGCCAGGCATGGTTGGGTTGTGCACACCTGTAACCCTAGCACCTGATGGAGCCTGAGGCAAGGCAAGGATGGCAAGTTCAGGATGAGTCTGGTTGCAGACAGAGTTCCAGGCCAACTTGGACTACATGCTGAGACTACATGGTGGCCTACACACATGAAAACCTTGGTGCAGTGGTACGTGCTTGTGATCTCAGTGCTTGGAATTTGGAAACATGTTGGCAGATCTCCAGGCTGCTGCTAACTAGTGTAGCCAAATCACTGAGTTGTAATTTCAACGAGAAACTCTGTCAGAAACTGAGGGCCCAATGAGATGACTTGGCTGGTCAAGGCACTTGCCCTGCAAGTCCAGATGACCTGAGTTTGTTTCCCAGATCTCATGGAAGGGTGGAAGGGGGAAGTAATTCCATAGAGTTTTCCTCTGACCTCCACACACTTGCTGTGACGTGAACAGTCTTGTGTACACACACACACACACACACACACACACACACACACAGAGAGAGAGAGAGAGAGAGAGAGAGAGAGAGAGAGAGAGAGAGAGAAATACTTAAAAACTAATAAGAGATTGAAGAACACAGAACATAGGGACATAGGGACATTAAGCTCTGGCCACTACATGCGTCTTGCACATGTGCATGAGAACCCACACACATATGCACACACGCACACAAACAGTACATATTGATATGTACACACAGAAAATGACAGAGTCAGGAGCCGCCGAGAAGAAAGATGGTGAATTTTGATATTTAAGAGGAAGAGAAAGTAGTAAAGAGAAAGTAGCAGACAGCCGAACACCACAGTACCTGTAATTCCAGGACTTGGGAAGCTGAGAGAGGATTGTTGGCTATGAGTTTGAGGCCCCAGTGGGCTATGTAGTGAAACTCAATCTCCATAACAGAAAAAATTAAAAGTTGCAGCATCAGTTTCTAGAAACGGAGACTAGGAAACTAGTAAAATACGAAAACAAGTTTGAGCCTTTCTTAGCTCCCAGTCCTGATGTTGTGTCTTCACAAATAGCCCTTTTGTGAGCGAGGCTCCTCTCCCGATTGTATACACTCAGGAACATGCTGTTATTACTCTTACTGTGGCCATGGCTTGGGAGAGCAGTGGAGTGTGCTTGGGAAACCATGGGATGCAGGAGAGGGGACTTGGGGCCAAGGTCAAGGGCCACATTGGAGTTGGGTGAGCCCTGCCTGGTGGCGCACACCTGTACAGGGGTAGAGAATAGGACGAGTAATCCCAGCCTTGGGAGGTAGAAGCAGGAGGATCTGGAGTCCAAAGTCATTCCCAGCTATATAATGGGGTCAAGACTAGCTTGACTACCTGAGACGCAGCCTCAAGGAAAACCAAAACAGAGAGCGGAGATGGCAACAGCTGCACAGTGGCCTGCTCTGGAAAATAACTGAGTTTTCCATAAATTAATTTCTTTCTCTCCACTTTTTTTTTTAAATGCCAGTTCTCATATAGTCCATATTGGCCCCCACATTGGCCATACAGCTAAGGACGACCTTGAACTCCTGATCCCTCTGCCTCTTCCTCCGGTGCTAACATTACAGGCCTGTACCAGCACACAGGGCTTATGCAGTGCTAGGGATCAAACCAACCGAGGGCTTCATGCATGCTAAGCAAGCACTCTGCCAGCTGAGCCCCGGCCCCGGTTCCATGCCGAGTACATGTCTTCGACTCATTGCTGTGTCCCTACAGCCCCAGTGTGAGTAGAACATAACTGGAAACAAGCAGCAGGGCCAGGCGTGATGGTGAGCACATTTAATCCCAACACTGGGGAGGAAGAGGCAGGAGAATCTCCTTCAGGCTGGCCTCCATAGTGACCCTGTGGTAAAGGTGACCTCTCTGTATACGGCAACTTTTTGCATTGTAGGAAGAGTGAGCATTCATTACTCCATATCCCTCTTGTGGAGGGAGGCAGAGGAACCAAGAGAGGATGGAGATTGCAAATTGGCAGCCATTATTTTAGCAGGAGAAATTCTGTTTCTTTAAAGTAGACTCAGGGGCCCTCAGTGACCTGTACACAAACCAAGGCAAGGCTTTCCTCATGCTAACATTACCAAACTGTCTCCATTTTATGATGTAACCAGATTCCACTGAAATGAGCTCTAAATGAAAACATCAGTAGCTTTGTAAATATGAATGATGATTCTTATTTTTGAAAAGTGAGATCAGAATTACTCCATTCAGAAGTAATCGGGTGCCAGCACCTCAGAAAACTGGGGCCCAGCCTTGGTGAGTAACGTTTGAGGCTGGTGAGGTAGCAGATGGGGGTGTCCTAAGTTCAGAGTTCTGACAAGATCTTAGGTAGCCCAAGCTGGCCTTGTGCACTGTGTAGCAGAGGATGGCCTTCAATACTCTCCCACCTTCACCCCCAAATGCTGGGATTATGGGTGTGCATGTCTGCACCTGGTTTAGGGAGTTGCTAGGATCAAACCCAGGGCTCTGTGTGTGGGGTGAGCTCATGCTTACTCTGGTCTCCTTAGGGAAAGTTAACACAGTACCGGCCTTCAGCTCCCACACAGCCCGTGGTTCCAACCATCAGAAGTGTTCAGAATTAGGCAAATTATCAGAGCCAAGAAACAGACCAGCTGTTGCCTCAGGCTGAAGAGTTTGAGGTGACAGAGGTGGTGTTAATGGGACAGTACTTCTTTCGGAGATGATAGAAAAGTTTGAAAATTGGCCCTGGTGACAGCTGTTAACTCCATGTGTGAAGGAACACATCAGGTTGTATGCTGTCTAACTGGAAGAACTCCATGGTGTGTGGATGAGGTCCCTACAGCTGTTTCTTAAGAACTAAGTGGAAAAATACACAATGTGGTATGAACATAGACCATCGTATCCTTGAAAACTAGCAAGATTTGTAAAATGGTGCAACAGAAAAGTGCATATCTCTTCAGCGCTCCTGCCGAGTGGCAGCTCTGTGACACATATATCATCTATTCATCCATCATCCTTCCTTCTGTTTGTCTGAGGCAGTGCCTGGGCTCAAGCTGGCATGACACTCATTAACTAGCCCAGGTTGTCCTTGAACTCACGGTCCTCCTGCCTCAGCTTCATGATGGTTATGAGCCCTTCACTCATCCAGTCAGTTACATTCTCCCTGACACCACCACCCTTCTACCTTCTTTGCAAAGTTGTTGCGTTTATTTATTTATTTATGTTGGGTATGGTGCAGGAGTCCATCCATCAGGTCTCTCCTTCCACCTGTGGGCTCCTGGGAATTGAACTCAGGTGGTCAGGCTTGGTGGGAATACCTTTACCTGCTGAGTCCTCTTACCAACTATTCCACCTTCTTCTTCTTCTTCTTCTTCTTCTTCTTCTTCTTCTTCTTCTTCTTCTTCTTCTTCTTCTTCTTCTTCTTCTTCTTCTTCTTCTTCTT
>NW_004949125.1:4676514-4685307 GCF_000317375.1 Microtus ochrogaster | reverse complement strand
GTAGCCCTGGCTGTCCTGGAACTCGCTGTGTAAACCAGGCTGTCCTTGAACTCAGGAGATCCCCCTGCCTCTGTCCCTGAGTACTGGGATTAAAGGTCTGCACCACCACCATCTGCATCCTGTACAACCTTAACATGCAGCCTGTTCCTTTTTTCCACAGCATTCTGCAAATAGCTCTGTATTTCCTACTAGCCTCCTGCTTTCTAGTCTTCAATGTACCAGAGTCCATGCTTGCAAAAGTCCAGGCTTGGTTGTAGATGAGTGGCAGATGTGTGCTTAGCAGATGCAGCGCCCTGGGTTCTATCCCCGAATGTGCATGCATACACACATGCACATGTGCACATACAAGGTGCCATTTATCAAATACCCAGAATGCATAGCTCCTTTTGTTGTTATAGTTCCGAGGTAAATGCACCAAGCCTTTTTAAAAATTGGTGTTTATCTAGCTTTAAAACACACCAGTAATTCTGTCTCTGTGTTTATGCATTTAATGTTTCAAGCTTAAATTACAGCATTTAAATTTGTTGATTCCTCAGCTTGAGGAAAGATACTTTTAGGTAGTTGCTAGGGATGCTTGTCTAATGTGACACTAAGTTTGAGAGATCACTGGCACATTAACTGGTGATTTTTCCCTCCCATTGCAAACACTAAATGTGATGGAAGTCTGCTCTATCAATGTTAACTCCCGTGTTTGTTTGTTTTCAGTATTATGTGCCAAGAACCTTGCAAAGAAAGACTTCTTCAGTAAGTACCACCCAGCTTTGCTCTTGTATAATGTGATTTATGTATTTCTGAAAATTAATTTTTATGTGCGTGTGTGCACGTGCGCGTGTGTGTGTCTGTGTGTGTATGCTCCCATAGCATGAATGTGGAGGTTGGAAGGCAGCTTGCAGGAGTAGGTTCTCTCCTTCTACCATGTTGGTACCACCATTGGATTTAGAGCTTGTTGGCCCTGACATTTAATTTTTTACAAAGCACTGGGTGTAGTCTTCTCAATGTCTAGGAATCCGGAGCTTGACCAACATCTCCCAGCTGCACACAGCCTTCATCTCATCCTCCACCCTAGCCATGCCCAGCCGTGGCCGTGGATCCTGCTTCCTGACCTGGTAGTTGGGAGGACCTTGCTCTCTGCTGGGAAGGGTAGTAATCTCTGATCAGGCATTTACGATGTAGTTGGCTTGACTAAAATTGCCAGTCCAGGTTTGCAAATTAAATCCCATTTTAAACTGTGTGTAATGGGAGGAAGTGTACAGAAGTAGGGGCTATGCCCCTGCGTGTGTCCACGTTCGGTGTCATCAGCACCCACAGCCCTGAAAACTCCCACTTCTAGTGCCTGGGGACTCAGTGCTTACTTGGCATTATCCGCATTGTCAGGATGAGGGGACTTAAGCTTCATCCAAGCGGCCAGGGATCTCCAAAGTGGAGGACTCACAAGCCAGTCTCTTTCTAAAACCCGGTGCCTTACCACTTGTCTCATGTTATAAGCCTGTTGGATGCATATGCTAGAATTTAGGGACTTTCTCCAATTAAGTCCTGGGGACTCCATGATGCCACAGCTAGCATAGGCAAACGATCAGTCAAACTCCTGTGGACTGTGACTATTCGGATATTTACTTCATCATAGATTCTGTTCTTACATTATTCAGTCCCTTTAATGATCAACAGGGATGGGGCTAGCTGGAGACAGGCAGCTCGGCATGTGTGTGTCCCAGCACCCTCACGAGTTGTTCACCACCTGCAGCTCCAGCTCCAGGAGAGCCAGCACTTGTAGCCCTCGTAGTACACACACACAGACACACACAGAGACACACACACAGAGACACACACAGAGACACACACAAATAAAAGCAGTTTTTAAAATGTGAAACTCAGCAGAGATGGGCATTTGAGTTTGAGCTTGTTTTCATGTTTGAAGATGTGACCTTCTCCTAACTCTCCTTGCTAATGGAGACTAGCCTTCAAAAAGAGACTAGTGAGGAGTGACCCGTGCGGGCCCTTTCTCCCAACGGGTGATCTTGCTGGTCTCTCTGCAGGGAGGGTGCCATTGTGCCACCAGGTAGACTGATCTCATTTGGCTATGTCTGCTCTCTTTCCTGCAGGACTCCCTGACCCCTTTGCCAAGATTGTTGTGGACGGCTCTGGGCAGTGCCACTCAACCGACACTGTGAAAAACACCTTGGACCCAAAGTGGAACCAGCATTATGACTTGTGAGTCAACCTCCCATGAGGCTCTGGGGCATGAGGAAAGCAGGCGTGAAGTCATTTGAAGAGACATCCTGGAGAAAGAAAATAGATGGCTGACTCTTTAACTGATGGCCAAAGGGCTGGCCAAGCAGACTCATATTGCCAACTTTACAGTTAATGCCCTGGGACGTTCTTGGCATTTGTTCTTGTGGATTTTCATGGTTTGGTTCTTAACAGGGTGATGCTGTGACCCTTGGACATTTCAACTCCCTGGCCGTTTTTAGCAGAAAAACAAACAGAGCTATGATTCATGCCCCAGTCTGCTACATTTTTTTTCAGTGAAACCTAAATCTAGTTGTAGTTTTTATCTAAAAAGTACATTAGCATGACCACATATTTCTGTTATTTTTTGAAAATGTTGACTTTTTTGGTACTGATATTTTCTCTATAACCCATTGTGCAGTCTTGTATATTCATTCCAAATTTAGGATTGTATTTTTTTTTTTTTCCGAGACAGGGTTTCTCTGTGGTTTTGGAGCCTGTCCTGGAACTAGCTCTTGTAGACCAGGCTGGTCTCGAACTCAAAGCAATCCGCCTGCCTCTGCCTCCTGAGTGCTGGGATTAAAGGCGTGCGCCACCACTGCCTGGCCTAGGATCGTATTTTTATATGGACCCATGTCCCTGCGTAATGAGTAGTAACACAGACTGCACTGTGTGCGCATGCGTGGGTGGGTTTTTAGTAGTGGTTGCATTTGTGATTCTCTTCCCATGTCTTGGACTGTACCTTTGTGCACTCTGGACGGATTTTGGGGGTTGTATGGAGTCCCTTGTTGCAGACTAGTACTCTCTGTTAGGCCCAGCTCACTGCCCTCCAGAAGTGCTATAGTGTAGTTCGCTGCCACACACCATCCTGTCGTGTGCTGGGCCTGGCGGTGCTGGCCTGTGGCTCTGACACTTTGAGAGGCTGGCGCAGAAGCATTGTGAGTTGAAGGCCTGCCCAGTTTACAGAGCCCGTTAATCTAGCTGTCCCTTGTGGAGATACAATTCATGCGGACCACAGTCACAACTCCACCAGAGTCCCACTCGGTGGACTGATGCGTGTACTGGGTTGCCTTATAGGAAGGTGGGTGAGTGGTGACGTAGCCCAAGTGATGCCCCTGTTGCTCTCCGCAGCACGCACAGGCAGCGCTGCAACTCAGAGTGTCTCCTCTCCTCAGCAGCCTTACTAACCCTGGGATGACGGGGAGGGCTTATGAATTTGATAACTTTCAGGATTTCCTGAGACTTGTGAGTTTCTTATTTCCTGCGTTTTAATGAGATTCCTTTAGAATTTCCTGAGTTTAAATAAGTCTCCCTCTGGTGTAGAATATTTTAATTCCAAAGAAATTGCTTCACAACACCAGCCTGGGCAATTTAAACTCCATCTCAAAAAAAAAAAAAAATTAAGGGTGGGATATGGGATTGGGCATCAGATGGCTAGGGAAGAACACTTTCCAGGGAAGGGTTCAGGGCATGGCTTGGTGATGGAGTGCGTGCTTTGACTTGTGGGAGGCCCTCGGCTCCATCTCTAGCACAATAAACAAATGAATAAAGAAAAAACAAATCTAGAATGCGTATTACGACATGGTTTCCTACACTCTCACTGCTCGTGTGTCTGGTTGGAGTCTTTTTCCCACGCCGAATGGGACACAGGCAGCTCTACCCCCACCCCGTGCATGTAAACGAAGCTGTCACAGTTCAGAAGTGCATCCGAACGAGGTCATGTGCTCCTGCAGGTACGTTGGGAAAACCGACTCCATCACCATCAGTGTGTGGAACCACAAGAAGATCCACAAGAAGCAGGGGGCCGGCTTCCTGGGCTGCGTGCGACTGCTCTCCAATGCCATCAGCAGATTGAAAGACACTGGCTGTAAGAACCAATGCTCTTGCGCCTCTCAGTGCGGCTGGAGAAAGTTTAGGAGGCATCTTTTTCTTTCTTTTATTTGTTTTGAATGCTGAATACAGAATTCCTGCCTTCCTCTCTAGTTGACGTTCCCTGGGTTAAGTTTTGAATTGTTTGTTTGCAGACCAGCGTTTGGATCTATGCAAACTAAATCCCTCAGATACTGATGCGGTCCGTGGCCAAATAGTGGGTAAGAATTTTCTCATCTGCATAAAGGGCGCTTTGACGGAACCCACCGTCCTGCTCCCAGTACCAATGGGGCACAGGCTTCCAGGGCAGACCACATCCGGGCCATCTCTCCAGAACTAAGCCTTTCCTTTTGTGTGGTTTTCATTCTTTTCTCCGGTTCCCTTCATCCTGTCATTGAAACTGAGTTGCTGTGACTCCAGTTGAGATGGAGGGTGTGATTTAAGAGGATCATGCCATTGCCACAAGAATGGACAGTTGGTGTCTGTGTTGCCCAGGAGTGCTAAGAGCTGAGGCCACATGTTGAAGAGTTGAGTTGGGATGGCCACATGTGCAAGAGCTGGAATATGTGACTTTCTCAGGGAAGCCCCTTCCTGTGTGACAAAAGCAACGATGATGTGTAACAATGCAATGATGCGATTCTAGTCAGAGGGTTCCGTTGTGTAAAGAGTAAAGTGTGGCTGGTGTTGGCTGGAGGCATTCTGATGGAATGACCTTTGAGCTGCCCGTCCCCTTGCCCACCCTGTTCTTGGCAGTGCCTTAGGGGAAAGCACACGCTGACTCTGTGTACTGCATGGACTCGGTGGAGCAGCAGCCAGGCTGAGTCACTCTGCAACTCCAGATGCCTCAGATCCCAAGACAGCAGTGCATCTGCCCTGGAAGCAACTTAATAATGTTCTCACGGGCTGCATCCCCACCTGGAATCTCTTCCCTTTTGGAGGGATGTGTCGGGGGCAAAAACCAAACAACTGAAACCTAGGAGTAAAATGTCTTTTTCGTCCGCTCCAGTGAGGCCAGAACACGGATGTTTCTTTAGATTGAGCTAGACTGTGGGCGTGGAAGGTGTCCTTGTACCTTCACTAAACTTAAACCTGGTCTTCTTAAGATGGGAGCTAACGTAATGGAATTAAACATTGGGGGGCGGTGGGCATGAGAAACTCAGCGGCTTTCCTGCTCTCTGATTTCAAGGACTGTTGAAACAGTGTGTGGTGTGTGCAGCTGCTGGCCTGACGTGCTTTGCAGTGGAAGCATCAGGGGTGTATGTAAACTCAGTTTCTTCTCATGATACTGGACACGTATAGGGTGTCAGTGGCTCACTGTGCTGCAATGCAGGGATGTCGAACATCCCTGGGTTCTAATGCAAACTCTTCTTTTCTATTGTAGTCAGTTTACAGACCCGAGACAGAATAGGCAGTGGAGGGTCGGTGGTGGACTGCAGAGGACTGCTAGAAAATGAAGGGTACGTATGCCCCCATGGTGCCAGCCATGGTCTTTCTCCCCATAGGAGGGACTCTGAGCCTAAAACTGCTGTGTGGATAAAACTGTTCCAGACTACGGTTTATGAAGGGAGGTGTAACTACCCCAGGGACTATCCCCCCGAAGATGCAGGAAATAACTCAGGGAGGTTGAGCTAGGTATGGTGGACTATATTAAAAAAAAAAAAAGCCCAAGAAACAGCTACTAAAAGCAATACGGGACTCTGTTCACACGTGTGCAGGCCAGAGGTCAACCTTGATGCCATTCTTTAGGAGCCACCCAACTTGGATTTTTTTTTTAAGATTTATGTGTATTGATGTTTTGCCTGCATGTGTGTCTGTGTGATGGTGTTGGATCCCCTATAACTGGAGTTACACCGTTATGAGCTGTCATGAGGGTGCTGGGCGTTGAACCCGGGTCCTCTGGAAGTGCTCTTAACTACTGAGCCATCTCTCCAGCCCCCACCTTGGATTTTGAGACAGGGTCTTTCATTGGCTTGGGACTCACCATTAGCCTAGCTGGCCTACAGTGAGCCCCAGGGATCCACCTGTCCTCTCCCCAGTGCTGGGATTACCATCACACTCTGGGCTTTGTAGCAAGGACCCCGCTGCTTGCACAGTAAGTGCTCCACCAGCTGAGCCCTCGCCCCCGGCCCTGGACTTTGTTTCCATCATGATTTATAAGAGAAATCTGAACAGTGGCTCATGTTTGATTTTGTTTTTCAAAGTTAATGTTCCTTTGTTCAGCTGCAATAATGGAGAAGTCATTGCCTTTAGAAAAGTGGTCCCTGCCAAAACACGTACGGTAGAATGGGAGAATGTAGGAGCTGGACTGGCAGTAGCCCGTGGCGGGGAGGGTGGGAGAGCAGCCTGCTGTAACTGGTCTCGGTAGAAGCTCATTGTTTGCTCTTTCAATATAAGAGGCTTTTAAAAAGTATTCCATAGTAAGGGAAGTGGTTCATTAAGGCAAATTGTTTTGAAACTGCTAGGGTGGGGGGTAAGGCTGTTTAAAAAAACACTTAGAGTCATGGTATTTTTTGTAACAAAGGATTTCATCGTTGAGTAAAATAACAAAGAAAGTAGAGTGTTTAGATTAAATCAAGAAAAATGAAAAGTCACCTTCTGCTCCACCTCTCCGTCATTTAGAGCTGTTACCTAGTGTGGCCCTATTATTCTAAATTGTAGTCCCTCTGACCTCTTGTTCCACTTAAGAGTCTTTCTCTCTTCTCTCATTGGACACCCTAAATGTCATGAAACTTAGCATTGGAAACACTGTCACTCGTTAAAGGGACCTAGAACAAGTGCATGTGGCCTTTGAGTGCGTGAGTCTTGTGGACGCTTCCATGATGTTCCCACACCTCTTCTGCCCTGTCCCTTCCAGAACAGTGTATGAAGACTCAGGCCCTGGAAGGCCGCTCAGCTGCCTCATGGAGGAACCTGCCCCATATACAGATGGTACCGGTGCAGCTGCGGGAGGTGGGAACTGCAGGTTTGTGGAGTCTCCAAACCAAGACCAGAGACTCCAGGTACAGCGACTCCGAAATGCTGAGGTTCGAGGGTCCCTACAGACACCCCAGAACCGACCACATGGCCACCAGTCACCGGAGCTGCCTGAAGGCTATGGTGAGTGTCTTAGTTTGCTGTCTGTTGCTGTGATAAACACTGTGACGAAAAGCAATTTAGGCTTACAGGTTTCAGCCTGTCACTGAAGGGAGTCAGGGAGGAACTCAAGGCAGAAGCCGTGGAGGAATGCTGACTCCTTGCTCAGCCAGCTTTCTTTCTTTTTAAATTCATCCATTAATTAATTTTACATCCTGATTGAAGTTTCCTTTCTCTCCTCTCCTCCCAGTCCGTCTCCCCCCACCTCCAGAAAACTGACAGAACCAGCTCACCTGGGCTCACAGGGGCTCACAGAGACTGAAGTGACAGCCAGGGAGCCCGCACGGGACTGACCTAGGTCCTCTGCATATCCTACAGTTTTGTAGCTTCGTCTTCTTGTGGAATTCCTAACAGTAGGAACAGGGCTGTCTCTGACTCTGTTGCCTGCTTTTGGGACCCTTTCCTCCTACTGGGCTGCCTTGTCCAGTCTTAGTAGAGGATGTGCTATGTCGAGGTGCTTGCTACTTGATATGCTATGACTGGTTTATGACAGGGTCACACTATGGAGTCCTCGCTGGCGTGGAATTCACTTTGTAGACCAGCCTGGCCTTGAACCCCAAAGTCCACCTGACTCTGTCTCCTGAGTTCTGGGATCACAGACATGGGCCTCCATGCTCAGTCTTACATCTTCCAAGTTCACGTGCTCAGTAGGCTGGGCCCTCCCACATTAACCACTAATCAAGAAAATGCCCCAGAGACTTGCCTGCAGACCAGTCTGATGGAGGAATTTTCTCAGTTAAGCTTTTCGTTTCCAAAATAACTCTAGCTTCTATCAAGTTGACAGAAAACCAGCCAGGAAAATGAGGAACTTGCCCTGTATCCCTGGGGAATCAGCACTTTTCCTGAGAGCCTGTGCTCTCAAACCTTTAAAGTATCCTGTGCACAGCTGCTAATGGCCTGGCCGTACCTTCCACGGCTGTGCCCTCTGTGGCTGTGCCCTCTGTGGCTGTGCCTTCCACGACTGTGCCTTCCATGGCTGTGCCTTCCACGGCTGTGCCCTCGTGGCTGTGCCTTCCACGGCTGTGCCTTCCACGGCTGTGCCCTCGTGGCTGTGCCTTCCACGGCTGTGCCCTCCGCGGCTGTGCCTTCCACGGCTGTGCCTTCCACGGCTGTGCCTTCCACGGCTGTGCCTTCCACGGCTGTGGCCATGTAAGGATGGGACACTCGTAATGAACTCCAGAGCAGGCATCCCTGCTCTCTGTGTAGAGGCCCTGTGGAAATGCTAACTACGGACATAGCCGAGAGACAAGCAGTGTGGTCTGTAATTTGAGAATGGAAGGGACACCAAGGGGGTGGAAACAGCAGAGCCATGTGGCTGCAGTGGAGAGAAGACCAAGGGGGGTGTGGTTCCCATCATCAGATCACCCAGATGCAAGCATGTTAGGAGATGATGGTGGAGATGGAAGGTTGCGGCTGTGGCAGAAGTGGGTGGAGACATCCACTGTGGCTCAGTGAGAAATGGATTCGCCCCAAATGTGGGGACAGAGTAGATTTGAGGAAGCCAGCCATGGCCTTGTAACCATTTTCTCTGTAATCATAAAGAGTGTTGAAAGAAGCTGGTATAGT
>NW_004949125.1:4674344-4675932 GCF_000317375.1 Microtus ochrogaster | reverse complement strand
AGGCAGGAGAATCATGAGTTCAAGGCTGATTTGGTCTACATTGTAAGACCTGTGTCAAAACACTATCATATATACATACATGAAATAAAATAAAAGCTTAAGAATCTGAAAATAGGATTGGAGTAGGAAACTGTGGAGCTGAATTTACTCACTCAGATTCCTTTCTCGTGCAGAGCAAAGGACGACAGTACAGGGACAAGTTTACTTTTTGCACACGCAGACTGGAGTCAGCACGTGGCATGATCCCAGGATCCCCAGGTAGGCCTCACAGGCTTGAAGAGCCAGCCCCTCTCATGGACTCTAACTGCCATGTGAAGGGAGATGGAGGCTGGGACTTGCTGGGCAGGGGCATATGTGGGGGAGTGTGGAACCACGGTGGGCCTTGGTCGCCCTTGAGTTGGTCATGTGACCATCTACTGTGATCTCTCTCTACTTTTTTTGTAAATGCATAAAATTTTCCTTGCTACAAAGTGAAACAGGAAAGATAAAGACTCTGTTACCCTCTCTCTCTTCTACTTTACTGTCCCTCTTCCTCAGTCCCTTGGGGACCATTCCGGGGGGAGATGAAGCTTTTCTATACGAATTCCTTCTACAAGGCCATACATCCGAGCCCAGGTCAGAGAGACCCCCGCCCCACCCTGTGCCAGAGTTAAGTTTCTCTCTTTCTTTGCTATTTTCCTTTTACAGTAGCATTGCTACCTAAGACACCTCGGGTAATGCTCACTCCCTTTTCATTCTCGATTTGTTCCTCGAGACCCAGCTTCCTATCTTTGGTGTTGAATTTAAAATTCAGGGTCTGCCATTTGCATGTGAATATTACCTGCAAATGACTGAGGTGCTTCTCGGTATGCATCTAAGAAAGGACAGGCGTCCATGTGAATCCCTGATTAACGTGTGTCTTGAGCAGGCACACGGTCCCTTCTGACTGGAGCACAGTGAAGTTACCAAGGGGCCAAAGTGAAAGCACTTGGTGAACACAGGGCTGCCTTGTGGGCCCTGTGTCATCGAGTGCATCCTCTGTTCTCCCTCTCCCAGCCTTGAGAGAGTGGGGCCCTCAGGAGCTTCTCAGGGGAGGAATCTTAGCTACACCGAGCTTCTGGTTTGATTAGTGATTCCCAAGAGCTTCCTTATGGGAGTCAGGTGCTTCCTGCTCGTATAGCATGAGGAAAGCCCTTCCTGGGGTAACTCCATTCCTTATGGGGGGCATGAACACTTGAGAGGTCTGTGCTACCTGTCAGGTGCTGCTGCTCTTTGTAGGCCAGAGGTTTGTTTGGACTCACTGGGGTTGGCACAGGTAGCACTGACAGGGATGTGGGTACCTTGCCAGGAAACCTCTGTGGCTGCTGCCACTGAATGTTGGTCTGTTCCTTGGTTTTCAGTGGAATAAAGCTCTCTTTACGTTCCGTTTTGCTAGAGACCTTAACAGTGTGAACTGTGATGAACTTGGGCCATTGCCTCCAGGCTGGGAAGTCAGAAGTACAGTGTCGGGAAGAATCTATTTTGTAGATCACAATAATAGGACAACCCAGTTTACAGACCCACGGCTTCACCATATCATGAAGTAAGACTATAATATCTTTGCTGGCCT